>NW_009729600.1:0-6703 GCF_000703405.1 Apaloderma vittatum | reverse complement strand
TTGATTTTAGTCTTGATTAGTTTTGATTTTATCAACTTTGCCAGTTGTAGAAGCATCACTAGCTAAGCAATCAACTACGTTGGCAACAAAGTTGGGTTTGAGCCTCACTTCTCTATGAAGCAACCCTTTTTTCCTACCTGAGGGTGGGTTTTCTGCTGCAGGGACTCCTCACCTCCCTTAAGGAACACCTCTCACCGGGCAACAGCCCACACCTGGCTTCCCACTGGCTCTTGGCAGTGTCCGGAGGAGATTCAGGGCTTATCATTTTGGAAAAGAGGAGGCTCTGGCAAAGAGAGGGGAGAAGGTGAACCAAAAAGACATGTTTCTTAACCAGCAGCGCCTGGCTGCACCCCTTCTGCTGTATCTCAGCTGAATTATTTGCTTGTGCCCGGCAAATGCCTGAAAACGGGTGGGGAATTGCCCTTAAAAAGGATGCATTTGGCTGGGAAAGGCTGCTAACAGGCTTCCAGAAGTTTAATCCTCCCAACCCCGTGGTGGATATTTTAACATACAGGCTAGGAACTGGTCTTTCTTTCACAGAAACATCCCACACCGCTGATTGAGAAATATTAAGAGGCTTAAATGAGTGCTGCCTTGTTGTTGTGGTGTGGTATCTCTGCAGCGTGTGGCGAAAACCAGAGGAGGAACAGCAGTCTCCAAAATGTTAACAAAAATAATATTACAGTGCAGTCATGAACAAGCTGTAACAATTTAATTCATTTATTGAAAGCTAAATTTTCCATGTTTTCAGCGAGTTCTTCTGCCCTTTGGGATATGTTATGTAGCTCAAACATCCAGCTACTGTCCCCTCTAGCAATAAAACGTTAATAGACTGAAACTTTTCAATTGCATTACTATGAATGGGATGCAATTTAATTTTATAAGGTGCCATCAATAATACGTATAAAAAAATACTGTAAAGCGTAATGTGATGATTTTAATTCCTAGAAGGGGGCCTGGAGAATCAGTGGATGAAGTGCCGTGCTAAGCAGGTGCCAAACAGGATTATTTACTCCTGTTAAACTCCACATGCCCAGAGCTGGTCAGACGACGCCTGTGCAAACACCTTGCTCTGCCAACCACCTCCCTTTAGTCACGTTAATTAAATCAAACTCCTGAAAGACTACTTCTGCCTAGCAAACTACTCAAGCCTCTGGTCTTGAAGGTTAATTAACCGTGCAGGAAATAAGCTGTAAAAAGTGATACTTTCAACCAACTTAGTATTTGCAGATGCTGGTGCTTGACAAAGAGGAGGTATTTTTCTATTATCCACACAGACTCTGATCTCTGGCGCGACGACATAATGGGAACACATTACAGGCTTGTCACAGGGGACAGCCGCAAGTGTAAAGTGTAAACATACAGAGTTTTTTAAAGACTTTTTCACCTCTGGGAGGGTCTGATCCCTGGTGACAGAAGTGGGACAGCAGAGACCTACACTCAGCAGCGCTCCGAAAATGCATCCTGCGTAACCGCTGTCCTCTTTTTCCCGTGCCCGTGATTCCCAGGGATGAAATTAACTTTTTGCATTCAACTGCACGAGATGAACCAGGTTGCACCAACCAGATGTGCAGCCTTCGGCATTCTCTGCAGCTGCAGCCCTCAGCAGTCGCCCTCTGCCTTCTCCTGGGGCCTGTTTTGAGACCCACCAAGTAAGTTCCAAACACAGTGAAAGGACGTTATATAAGGCAAGGAAAAGAGAAAGATGAGGAGGAGATTTTTAACCAGCACAGGATTTCATTGCGAGACAGATCTCTGTCAGAAAATGTAAATATAGAGTTTGGCTCTCCGGTTGGTGCCTGGATAGCGGGGTAACCACCAACACTTCAGCTACAGATTAACTTTTACTTTACTTACTTTTAAACTGAAAAAGATAAATTATTAGGTATTTGTCTAATATATGCATACATAATTAAAATGGAATCTTCACTCTAGCATCTGTAAGAACCAAAATCCAAGCAGCAGCAGAAACCTGCTCTGTCGTGCAAGTACAATGAAAGCTAAATTTTTTTATTTAATGAGCTGTGAATGCACATCATAAAGCTAATACAACATAAGGCGAGAGATGTGCTTTATCACTGCAAAGCAGAGCCCAGATAATCGCTGAGCCTAAATTGCACTGCAGACTTTCAAGTACAGTCAGGAGGAGACATTTCTGTGTTGAGACAAGGCCAGCATATCCCTCCAGTTGTGTATCGCAGCATAAAAATATGCTGCCAGTGCGGCTCACTTTGCTTGCCAAATCAGCATTTTTCCCCGGCATAAACTTGCCCCAGTGCATTATTTACAGAAATAGCAGAAAACTCGGCTTCAAGAGGATCTTTGGGACAGGTCCTTGGGCAGTATAAGTAGGCTCCCTGGACTGAAAGCAGTGAGTTTGCTCAAACTGAAGATATGTTCTGGAAAGGACATGCCAAATGCTGTTATTCAAAAAGAAAAGCTGATATTCACCCCTGCAGATCTTCCCAGGCTGATGCATCCCACAATCACAAACAAAGGCTCGTGTAGGAGACAGGGCAGCAACCGGGCACTCGATAGCTGGCACAGGAGGAGCTGACAGCTGGAGGCAAACAAGACCTAAAAGATATCAAATGGTGTTTGAAACAGCCTTGCATGGTGCAGGTATATAGGTACTACAGTTATTTTCTTCTGGGAAAGCTTTTAGAAGAAGTACCTGGTCTGAAACGTTCTGTGAGACGTGAATCCAAAAATAAACGTTCTTCCCATAAGCTGCTTCTTTGACCAGCTCTCCCATGAAGCCCAGGCTCGGCAGATTTGAGGCTGATGTGCTGGGTTGTGACACCTGAAGTCAGACTGTAGCTTGACGTGAGAGATCCAATCTGACAGGATGCATCAGCTTAGGGTGCAGCGACCAAAGTCTTAAAAAATATGTTTTTCTCTTTGTGTTGCAGTTTTAGCAAAAGCTCCACTTACAAAAATTGCCCATCAGGTTCTCCCTGTGTCAGCTCTTGGCTGATTTTAGCCAGCGGGCTCCATCACAGATTCCTGGATCGCTTTTCACAAAGGAACGTGATGTGTCATTAGATGTTTCACAACGCATGTTCCTACTTCAATACCCAGACCCTTGACTTTCTTGAGGAAAGCACATTCGAATTAAAATAACACCTGTGAAAGTGACAACTGAAAGGTCTTGGAGTGCAATATATCCACTCTGTCCTGCCCCTGTCCCACCAGCTTGCACCCCTTAGGATGACAGATTTTACGTGCTGACAGCAGCCCCAGACCTGTGCCTTTGCCAGACTCCTTCCCGCGGTGATGCCGTGCATCCGTGTTTCACCAAAGCACCAGTGAATCGTTACCTTCTCCATCCACCACATACGAACCTTCACACAAAGCAGGAAGCATCCTCTTTAAATTAAGCCAGTTTTGTAACATCCCTCATGGGCAGCTGCTTCCAAGAGAAAACTGAGCCTCAAAAGAAAGCAAACCCAAGCAATTTACAGCAACTTGCTTATTAGCATCTGAATTTGGGAAACCTGGGAGATCCAGGCCTCCTTTTCCAGCTGCAGAACACCCACACCCAGCCCTTTCCTGGCAGTTTCCTTTCCAAAGGAACCTTTCATGACATCCCAGACTGGGCATTATTGAATATGATCACAGATATGCCAGCCCTTTCCTGGCTAAACCATGTGAAGCCAACCAAGTGACATAAAAATCAATCACACATCCACGTTCCTACCGTCGTGGTTGGAAAATATGCTTGGGTGAACACAACATGGAGCAATCTCATCAAATTCAGGGCTGGGATTTTGTGCCTTCAGCTGTTTTTTCCTGCCTTTGAAGACCACAAACGGGGTTTCCTTGCTGATTCATTTGTGTCTTCGCAGGGACAAAAGGAGGAGACATAAAAACATTTAAAAAAGAACAACTATGGAGGGACTAGTACAACCACCCTCAAAATCAGCTCAGATTATGAATCAAGACTTGTGTCAGCTTGGGAGATCAGTTTCATATCCTACCCCCTGTTTCCATGACTGAAATGTGTGCTCTCAGAAAGAGCAAATTTAGACCATTTATTTATGCGTTCTGTTGCTCACCAGTTTTTTGGTATTTCTTTCAAATCCCATAATTCATACAAGCGGTCGAGATTTAGAGGATGATTTTTTTAATGATACACTCATAAGCTTAAGCACATATTGATAACTGGGTTTGAGCAGCAATTATGTTATTTACAAAACGAAGTAAAAGCCAATTTAGGGACTTAGCAAGTAATTAACCCTCAGGCATGAGCACTGCTGTAGGCATCAACTCTCCCCAAGTGTACCAGGAGGAACCTTGCCTGCAGGAGATCACAGCGACGGGAAAGCAAAACTGCATGTCCGTTGAAAGAAAATTAAACGCCAGTTTGAAAACTCTTTAAAGCTCTCTGAAAACAACAAGCATGCAAGGAGACAAAGCCCTTGTCCAAGCACGATCTGTTCAGCAAGCACTGCTTGTGCCGGTGGAAATTCATCTTCAAGCAGCCCGTGGTGGGAGAACCCCAACCTCTCATTGCTAGATCTTGGTCCAGTTGGTTCTCAGTGTTGGGTGGAAAAGAGCAGACATAAAGTGAGTATTTCCTACTCACAGCAATGCTACCACTCTGGAGACAGTCAGCTTTTCCCCCCAAAACCCACGTGTCATCACAATAACTGAATTCAAAATGAAAGGTGAGTGTTGAGCAGGCTCACAGAGCATGACCACTCACTTTGGCTAATTTCAACATCTCGTCAGTGTTTGGTCCTGGTGGCATCTGCTGCACTTTGCTGACAGGAGTCTGCAAAACCCATAAAGCAACTTAGATGCCCAGAGCCAATTTCCGATCCATGGGAACCATCGTGAGAAACATCACCATGGAACAAGAAGCTTGTGCAGCAGCTCTGCTGGGTGAGGTTTTCAGCTTGCTCAAACACCTGCTCCTTCCCTGAAGCCTGTCCCTCCCTGCAGTTAACAAGGACACAGCAAACATACACATTAACCAAATCTCAGCCTCGTACAAGGAGTATCAACCCACGAGGCCACCGTGTTTTGCCTTTTCTGCTCGGGGTAGGAGCCCACCGTGGACAAAGCAGACCCAAGTTCAAAGCACTCAGAGCTGAGAAGACACCCAGGAGTCCCAAGCTCCGTTAGCCCTGATGTGCTGTTGTTGTTCTGCTTTGCAGTGCAATTGCCAGAATGTAAAAGCAAACATGTTTTCTATGTGAGAAATGTGTTTCTAGCTCAGGCGGGGAAAGAATACTTCATTTTTTAAAAAAGAGTAGTTATGAAATTGGATATTTCTGGAAAAAAAAATAAGCTCTGTAAATACAAACTAGACGAGTCCCTGAAGATCTACAGTTTCCCAAGGAAACTTCTAAGAATCTTGCCAAGCACACGGTATGAATAATTCCTAAAACAACTATCAGGTGAAGCAAATAGATGCTCAACAATCTAAACTAGATGCCTGCAAGGCTGAGGGGCTTATTGCAGGGAGGCGAGTCTGAGCCTGGGGTCGAGATGCCTCCACCACAGAACCCCCCCCCCTCCAGCCTCCCCACCACCAAGCCCTGGCACTCACCCGTGAAAAGGCTGATCCTTTGGTTACACTGGAACAGGTTGCCCACAGAAATGTTTAAGACTGGGTTGGTTGGGACTTTGAGAAACCTGGTCTGGTGGGAGGTGGCAGTTGGAACAATATGGTCTTTAAGGTCCTTTCCAACCCAAACAATTTCATGAGTTTATGATTACACAGCGATTTGGAGGATTTCCAACGTGCTCAAAATTCATGAGACCCAACATATCGTTTAGCACTAATGACAGTTGGGTTGAACCTGGATTTTGTCACCCTCAGAAGAGACCAAAGCAATGATTCCCTCACACAAAGTCAGGGAGAAGGAGGGATCTGAGGAGTTTCCCTAACGTCTGCTGAGAAGGCTGTAATTTTCTGAATGAGAATCGTAAAAGAAATTACTTTTGTATCAAAGATATGAAGGGGTTTATAAATATTTATGCAAAACCTGCAAAAAAATACCTGGTACTGCATAAATATTTTTGAAATGGTTATAAATGACAAGTGCTTGTGACAAGCAGGGGGGAATTTATTTCTTTTCTGATCCTAGAAGCATTCATGCAGATGTGGTGCTGTTGTACTGCACCTGTATAAATCATTGTAAGAGATATTGGAGAGGGTATAAAGGTCCAGGTTAAAGAGCTGTGTTAAGTATTTCCCTCCTGTTGTGCTCTCCAGACCTTCTCTGTCCTTCCCTTGCCCTCCCAGCAGGTCCTCACATACACGATGCTCCTCTACCAACATGGAGAGAGCGAGAAAACATAGCCTGAACAAGTTTGGCTCTCTTATAGAAAATAATTTCCATAACATAAGGCTGAATTAGAATCACAGAGTCATGGAATGCATTAGGCTGGAAGGGACCTTTAAAGGCCATCTAGTCCAAGTCCCCTGCAGTGAGCAGGGACATCTATAACTCAGTCAGGTTGCTCAGAGCCCCATCCAACCTGAGCTTGAATGTCTCCAGGGATGGAGCCTCCACTACCTCTCTGGGCAACCTGTGCCAGGGTCTCACCACCCTCGTAGTTAAGAACTTCTTCCTAACATCTAATCTAAATCTACCCTGCTCTAGTTTAAACCCATTGCCCCTTGCCCTGTTGCTACACGTCCTCATAAGCAGTCCCTGCCCAGCTTTCACAGAATCACAGAATCACAGAA
>NW_009729599.1:0-231 GCF_000703405.1 Apaloderma vittatum | reverse complement strand
CCGTCTCCCGCACGAGGAAGATGTCCTGGCACAGCTTCAGGATTCGGTCCACGCAGGGCAGCTCCTCGAACATGATGGAGTGCGAGATCTCGCTGAAGAAACCCCGCACGAACTTCCCGATCACCAGCACGATGGAGACGTAGAGCCCCATGATCCTGCAAAAGCGCGGACGGGCGCGGGGACATCTCGCATCCCACCAGCTTCACGCCCCTTTTAGGGTGGGCCCACCAC
>NW_009729598.1:0-303 GCF_000703405.1 Apaloderma vittatum | reverse complement strand
AGGGCACAGAAGCCTCTTGTTGTCCCTTCTTGGTCTCTTTTCCAGCTGATGCATGTGCCCACGGTGTGATGGAGCCTGGGGCTGCGCCCTCTCCTTTGGGGCTGGGACATGTCACTGGGCATCACCTACCTCAGCCCTGACCCCGAGCGAGCCCCCACAGCCACCGAGCTCTCTGGGATCTCTGTGGCCTCGGCACCAGCCCACAAAGCAGCCGTGGTGGTCTGTGCCAGGACTGGCCGTCCATCCCCAGTCCCCAGCAGCCCCGAGCCGGCTGTGTCACTCTCGGTCACTGCCTCGGCGAGG
>NW_009729597.1:0-18973 GCF_000703405.1 Apaloderma vittatum | reverse complement strand
TGCCCTTGGATGGGTCTGCTCCTCCTCACCTTCCTCCACGTACAGCAGTGCCGTCGCCTCTCTCCTGACCCGCTCTCCTGATGCAGAGCAACCACTGCCCGGGTCACTTTCTCAAGCCACCCCTGCAAAGGAACCTTTGTGAAACCTTTCCTGAGAAGCTCAACTTCGATATTACGGCCTGCAAGATGGAGATTTTTAGAGATTACAGCAAGGCAGCTGTCATGACTGGTGATCCCCAAGACTATTTTAACAGAAATAATGAATGTAGGTGATTGCTCTTATACAAAGCTTCCTTTCCCAAAAGCCTGCAGAAAGGTTCCCCTCCACTTCTCATGATTTCAAGGAGTAGCCTGTGGCTATGAGCAGTAGCACTAGAGCAAGGCATATCTGCTCTGTAGGACAGCAGGAAACACAAACTCTGACATTTCCAGGCAACAGAGTTTGGGAAGGGAAGGTAGAGCTCATGGTCTGCTGATATGTAAAATAAAGTAGAAAATCTCAGGCTGCTTGTGCTTATGTGGGTAGTATTCAGTAGCCAAATTTCCTTTGTTGCTTTTTAACTTTAATAGCTCTTTAATTACTGTCCTTATTTTCAAATCAAGTATACATCTGTGTCATATTAATGAAAGCAAGCAGTGCAACCGCTTGGTCCTCCAGCATTGCTACTGCCCTTGGATGGGTCTGCTCCTCCTCACCTCCCTCCACGTACAGCAGTGCCGTCGCATTAATGAATATTCATTGTCACTGGAGAGCCATTAAATGCATTTTTACCTGTGTTTCCAAGGGAATAGATGCCAGCTGAGTATGGTATTATCTAATTTCAGCCTGTCCTCAGCACTGTAATAATATCAAGACCTATTAGACAAGGCTCACAGATACACAGAAATAATAATGACTGATTATTTATTTGCTTTATAGTAGCACTTAAGGATTCCTGCCAAGATCCACAGCTCTGCTGTGCAAACCTTCTTGCAGACAAGGGCAGAAGAGGTGGCCTCACCTGGTAGAACTCACACCTTGAATAGGAAACACAGCAAAGTGCTGCAGGAGGATGTAGCAGAGGAGTACGTGGTCATTTGAGTGTCCTTTAGTTCCCTGGAGGGCTTGTGCTGACAAAAGCACAAAGGAGATAACGAGGGAAGAGATGGAAGGTGAGTGAGACAAGGACCAACCCTTAACAGAAGAGCTGAAAAGACCCTTCAGAGCCGGAGTCTTCCCCAGTGCTTGGCACCAGCATTGCCTGCCGGGATCCTCGGGGTGGATCCAGTACAATCTCTTAGTGGATGCTGCTGGTGTGTCAGGCACTGGAGATGCTCCAGTGTTTGCTTGTAGCTTACGGTGCTGTGATCTTCTGAGGAAAAGGAGTGAGAACAAAGCTGATTAAATAAAGACCATTTGAAAAGAAAGAAACAATTCCTTACTGTTTTTACAATGGGTCTGTACTGGAGGAACAACCAGTCCAGTGACGACACTCTCATAGTGTGAAGAGACCAAGACCCTCAGCTGCCCCTCAGTGTGGGGGCACTATAGATAGGAAGCAAATTCTGCAGATGGATCAAAGAAGAAAAGGACAGCTGAAGTGCGAGACATCAGTGTGGTGATGTCTCCACAGCAAAGCAGAGACATGTGGAAAGCAGCATAGCTGAGAGAAGAAGGGCATAGAGCTGAAGAGGAAGGATAAGAGGCAGAAGTTCAGTATTGGCACAAAAGAGCCTGCTAGCAAGGTTAGCCTACCAGTATAGACTGTGTCTGAGCACTGTGTTCAGACTAGAACAGGCTGGGAAAGCTGAAGTGAGAGGTACATTCCTAGTTTCTGGCACTTGATCTTGCCCGTTAGAGCAGCCCCTGGCTACTAGCGCTCCCCTGGCATGATTTGGGTGCCAAGACGTGCCAGAGACCATTCCCGACCTGCAGGTTGCGCATGACCACCATATTTCAAAGGGTAAGAGAGCTCAATGGACACAACTGTTCTGTGCCAGTCCATCTCAGTGCCAGGGGAAGGTTCCGGCCATGTTTCCTTTGTTAATATAGATGTCACCCAAGTGTTTTGAAGCAAGAGGGGGCAACAGTACCAGTTGTTGAGAAGAGGTGGAGGTCCTGCTTCTGAACACTGTCTTACTCCCAGGAGCTCTGGGGACCTTTGCTGGCTGAACCAGGAGGAGGATCAAAAGATCAAGAAGTCAGAGAATTGTATCAGCTGGAAGAGACCTAGGAGATCATTGAGTCCAGCCTTTTTCCCAGCCCTATCAACATACTAAACAATTACCCCGAACACAACATCCACCTGGTTTGTTCTGAGCTACAGAACCATTGGGAAAGTTCTGAGCAGAGCTGGTGTGTCCTGCAGGCCTGAGAGAGAGAAAAGTAATCCCAAATGTAGGGACAGTAAGCTCCCTTCAGGGAGGACTCCAGTTCCTCACTGCTTTCACCATGTCAACCCCAGAGCTGCTAAGATGGTGGAACAGCACAAGGCCAGGAGAAGCTTCAGGGCTTGAATGGGAGGTACACAAGTCAGTACTTCTCATTTTGTTAAACACCCACCACCACTGGTTTAGAGACAGTTGAAAAATACTTGTTACCTCGCATGGACCTGTGCATGGATACATGTGGGCATGGTGAGCAGGGCAGGGCTTGCCACCAAACATTTCCCATTAAGGTCTTATGTGTGAAAGGAAGGCACTGCAGAAAATTTTCTGAGCTTGCTAGCTTTGACTTCTTTACGTCATTTTATTTTCCATTTTCTGAGCCTCCCTGACTGGCAGTACCTGCCTTTGCTGGCATGTAACCACTATGTGGAGATGGATTGGGTGCGGACACCTGCTTTGTGACTGTCTTGTCTCAGTAGCAGATGTTGTTAGATACAGGGAAGGCCTCCTGCGCAAATGCATCTACGGTTAACCTGTGTGCTTGCACTAGCCCACCATGTCCTCAGAGCACCAAGTTTTCTGAAGACTTTCTGAAGACAGGGATTAGATGTGCTGCACACCCCTAGCATAGCACTGCAAGGCTGCTGTGGTAAACAGAACAACTAGTTGCTGGCCATGGCGGGACAGACAAGTCTGAAAGGGAAGGAAAAATCTCAATTCCTGTTCTGCATACCTGACTTCAGCAAAAGAGGACAGTAGCTTACGCTTTCTTATCTACACTCATTCTCCCAGAGGCTACGGATGGAGTAGAAGGCTGTCCACTGTTCAGAAAATACCAGTTTGTGCTATAATTGCAAAGACTGCAATTGAATCCCATGCTTCTGAGCTTCTCCTGGCTTCCTGCAACGGCTAGGAGAAGATACCTCTCATGCAAAACTGTGATTATTTTTCCCACTTCCCCGTTGGCACTGCTAGCTGGGCTCCTCCCTGGAAATGTAGGTGAGTCTGTACATGAAGTGTAGATGCAAAATTGGGAGTCTCTTGTGCTCCAGAGTGGCTGGGGTGAGAGAGCATCCCTTTCTCCCATGCCAGCAGGGAAGGAATTTGCCTTCCTCTGTAAGACAGACTCCTCTGGGTGTATTTCCCCTAACTGGTTCCTTCCTGTCCCAAGAGGTCTAGGCAGCAGTATTTTCCCTGATTCTTGTCTACTGATCTAAAAGGGACAAGATCAAGCTCTTGGGTTAGCATAAAAAACCTGGGGAGAAATCCAGCGAGGGGAAGTCTTGACTTTGAGCACATACATCAAAGTCCTGGGCATCAATCCAGAGGAGGGAGGCAAAGGTCTGAGAAGGGGATCAAATAAACCTACAGCAGCCATATGTCAGAACAGGATGAAGACTTAAGACACCTCTAATCAAGACTCTTGGGAGTGAGTGTCACCACCGGTGCCCTCACCTTTGCGGGCAGCTGCTTTTGACTCCTGCTAGCTATGCTTCTGGCTGCCTCCAAAGAGTTCCTTGTCCATCTGTGAGTGTGCACATCTGGGGCAAGGTGAAAGCAAGAAGAGCTGCTGGAGGGCAGGCTCTTACTTGCAGGGTCCTGGAGCAGGAGCCATCGTGAGCAGCCTGGCTTTGCAGGGACCCAAGGAGCCGGTTTCCCGAACCTGCTCCTACTTTTTTGCCAGACAAGTGATCACCTTCCCGCTGGGGGTGCAGAATAAAAGTGAGAACACTGCAAGGTGTTTGCATAACATCACAGGACATCACCTATTCCTGTGGTATGATGCCCTGGAGAGCCAGGACTGTCTCCTTAGGGAAGTTGCTGTTAAGGCTGAGGAACGCTGCTCTCACTTGGGTGCATCGACAAGGAGAGCTTGCCACCTGCTGGAAGCAGCCAGAATTGACAGGCAACAGTCCGGCCAGAGCCCTTGGGTGTAGGGGAGGAACAGGAAGCAGTAAGGCCTGTCTGTCAGCAGTTCCCGGTGAGCTGGATGGCATTGGGGTTTGAAGAGAGAGCAGGAAGAGCATCCTTTGCGGGAAGAAAGCACTGATCTCGGGCAGATGAGGTATGACAAAACTCACCGCAAGGTTTGCACCCCCCTTGAGTCCTTCTTGGAGGTGCCCATCCCCACTGCCGAGGTAGCAGAAAGGAATACGGATTTGTGTGACCATCGCCTCTCAACTCCTGCATTAGGACGGAGCAAAGAGCTGGTGAGGTGGCATCTCACATTTCCACAGCACGGTTTGCCAATGTGTCTGTCAAGCTGTCTGTGTGCTGCTCACAGCTTCTCTCACTGCTCTCTGCTCTGCCGATACTTCCCTCCCTTTGACATATTCTCAGACTTCAGCCTTTTGTTACACCACGAGTACCTTTAACCTGATGGGCATCAACCACCCTGCTTCCGACCACATTGGCTCCCAGGAACACATGATCAGCTGGAGAGTTCTCAGTTTTCCCAATGAGATGTTACTAATGTCTAGGAGAATATAAGCAGGTCTCCAGCAAGAGAGATTAAGGAGCTGGCTTACTAATACATGGACTAAACCTCCCCTAGCAATACAAGTATCGGTACCTCTGGCTGTAAGCCATATTAATACATTGTATAACGGTTTTTTATGTTATCAAAAGCCAGATCACCCTTACTGGCCTCTTATCCCACTGCTGCACTGAGTGAGACGGAGAAAACAGTAGCAGAACCAGGGAAAGCTCTGGGATGCCGCCCTCCCAGTGTGGAAACCACCACAGGAACTTGACAGTGTTCAGTCCAGGTTCTTGTCATTTTTTACTCAGAAAGGTAAGTAATAACAGCGAAGCACCAAACACCTTAATTCCTTGTATTTCAGGACACAAACTCATATTGAGTAGCCACCTATTTCTAGAAGGTGGCATTTTTACACGATCATTTATTCCCTAGCAGAGCTAGGCTGCAAACCTGCATGCAGCAAGCAATTTTGACACAGCTGCAGAAAAAGGTGTGAGAATCTTCTCCTCCCTCTGGCTCAGGTTGCACAGGTGTTTCCTCAGCAGCAGTAATTTCAAAGAGTATTTGGTTCTAGGCACTCACTTCCAGCCCTGCTGTACCTACTATCTGTTCTAAGCAATCATGTAGCTTTGTGGTGAACCAGATGGAGAAAACAATCCAGGTTAAAACAAACCCAACAAGACCCCCCTCCAAAAGAACGGCATCTCAGAAGAATGAATATAGGCTGTGGGGAGAGGTAGGAGGAAGCAGGGGAGCCTCCTTCTACAGCACAGACTGGGAATTCACACTCCGCATAATGCTGAAAGAAAAGCAGGAGAGACTGAAGAAAAATGAGGCAGAAGCAACAGGGAAAAGCAGTGGCCAGTCTCTTTTTTTATCCTCGTGTAGAGCAGGGATGGGAAAATTGGTTTTGACTGTGAGAATAGCTCCAAACTTCTCTTCCCAAATTCAGCCCAAATCTTGTGCTCTACTAGGTTTTTTATTTCATTGTGTATATATGAAGTTCCCTGAACAAGGGCTTACTTATAATACAACATGCTAAGTAAAGTTAGCGAAATCATCAGCTGGGATTTGAGTTCAAGTTTGCGTGGAGCTCTAGTGATACTCCAGTGAAAGGATGTTCTCTTCCAAGCCTGATCAGAATCAAACAGACCCCCAGGAAAGTAACAGGCTTTGCAATTCCATGTACGATTCCAGATCAAAGACACTGAAACATACCTAGAGTGATTCTCCTAAGGTTTTCTTCAGTAAATGAGGAAGCGTTGGGAAAACTTCTGTCTAGTAATCCTCTAAAGGGGCCTGCAAAATCTAACCTTTGATTAGTAGGAAGGTCTGCAAAATCAGAAGAAAATGCTGCCACTACCGTTGTACGGTCCTTTCCCAAGCAGTCACACTTGGCAGCCTCTTGCAGGGCTCCTTGGCTTTAATTTACATATCACTCCATCTAGTGGCCTCACGGTTCCAGCATCCAGGAGTTTAAAACTCTGTCCTGGTACCAGCTGGAATTCAAACCTCTGCAGTAGTTTGGCCATCACCACTTTTGCCTCCATCTGTTGAGAAGAAAAGCAAACTCATCATCAGTGACAGCAAATATAGCTTGGAATGAAGCTACTTAAAGTCAGTGTATTATGTAGGGCTGCTTTGTCAATATAGAGATTTAAAAGTTAAATGTTACTGTCAATGCAGCTGGCAGAGTTTGGGCAGGAAGAACAGAATCGCCTGGGGCTTCCCAAATTTGAAGACAACTGACAGGCACTAAGATCGGTCCTTGTGTTTAAGCATTAACCCCATTTTGGGAATCAGAGTGCAAAACCAAGCACTTTAACATGAAGATTTTGAGCACTGGTGCTTACAGCAGAGACTCTAAGAGCTGGCCTCCTACTGTCCTTCTGAAACGCTCTCTGCCATCCTCTTATACTTCATTAAACTGTTCCTCCCATCCACACAGCCCCGCCTCACCTTCTGTGTCAGTCCTGGCATGTGTCCCTCTGCCCGTTAAAGCTTTCTCTTCTCTACTTTGCCAGCTGCAGGCACAGGATGGTCCCTAAGAGCCCCTGCATATCCCCCCCTGCCCCTCCCGTGCTTGACGCTGGCTGGCAAAGGGATGTTGATTCCCATCAAAGGGTGCGGATTCAAGCTGGGTGACCCAGGACAGGTCAGAGGGAGAGCAGCCTGCTGCTCCCTCCCCCACAGACACTTTGGCTGCACGGACACATGGGGCTGGTTCAGCGCATGTACATCTGCTCATGTGAGAGCGTTTGAGAGATGTGCCCCATCAGGGACATGCTGGGGATCTTCCTTCAAGAGGGAAGATGGTCAGTGCACCATCAGCGTGGCCTTCGGTCCACCACCACCAGCCAGACAGCACACCCTGAGCTGGCCCAGTGTTCTCTAATAAAGCATCATTACAGGCCTCTGCTTACCTGTGCAAACACCTGCCCAATGCACGATCGGGGGCCCAGAGAGAATGGAAAATAGCAGTAATACGGCCTGCAAAGAAAAATGTTCAAAACTGACAGCTTGCTTGTGAAGAAACAAGCAAATCTTTCACCCCAGTAGCAAGGAAATGGTCTAAATATCAGCTCACCTAGCTGACTTGTTAAGACAACCTCCAAATTACCATTTTTATTTGCTTCAGAGCAGCAATACAGCTCTGCAGCAAGTTCCCTTGTCATCTCTGCCTACCACATGGCTCGGCTCACAGAGCTGTGGTGATGTGAAAGCCTTATTTCAAAGCTGAATGTCAGGTGTACTCTAAATGTTCTCCAGCCTGTCATGAGGACATAATGACTCATCCAGTTATTGCTCCTTTGGGCAGCTCTGAACCATGTGAATGAGGGGCCGTTTGGTCCAGGAGACCAGACTAACTCTAGGCTGAAGCAAGACCACTGACTCACAGGGATCAGTAGGGATCAGCATCAACCATTTAGGACACTGCCCTCTCCTATCACGCTGATTAGACTTTGGCTGCCTGCCTTCGTGGCTGTACAGCATCTTCTCAGCCCCTTGTCCCCTCTCTAATGTGGAGACACTTCAAGCATCCTGAGGCCAAGTCTGCCACACACTGAATGTTTGCTTTGCACTACGTCAAATATTCAGCCTGGGTTTGGCCCAAAGCTTTGACCTCAATATAAACATTAAATAGTATTAGTATTGGTCTTTTTTGTAAGGTGTCATGTGATCAAAAGAACTCCTGAACAAAAACTGTACATTATTGCTCTCTGCTTGCATTTGGATAAGGATTTAGTGTTACTAAAATGGAAAAACAGTTTTATTTTACTTTTATTCCCCCCTTGAAATGGTTCCTTATTACATATTTAATAACATCAGAGTAAAAGGAAACTCACTTAGGTGCATCTTTGCTAAATCGGTCTGGATTGAAAGTGAGTGGATCCTTGAAATACTTTTCCATCCTTCCCATTATATAGGTGCTGAACTGTTAAGAAAGAGTTTATTTGCATTAGTCAGGAGCAGCACACAGAAGATGCCTCTCCACCAGTACAAAATCACAACTGCATTCCACTCCGCAGGCAAAAAATGATCCACAGTCCGAATTCATAGCCCAGTTTAGGCCAAAAATTTCAGAGAGGCCAGCAGAACTATGCACAGGGAGGATTTCGGCCCTCTGACACACAAATTCATTACATTTGGGTTGACTGTAGCAGCTAAAGGCTGCTGATGGTGGATGGGACTCACAACGAGCACTGTGTTTGCAGGAATTCTGACACCGTTGAGGATGTGCTCCTTCTCCAACCAGCGTATTGTCCCTGGGACGGGTGGGTACAGTCGCAGCGATTCCTTCAAAACCTGTGTCAGCAAAAAAGCACAAAAGGTCAGTCAGTTAATACAGCGTAGGAAACAGAAATAAAATTAATTACCTCCCTATGGCCTTTCACTTTGGCTAAGTGGGAACTTTTGACTTATGGAACAGACGCTGGTGTATCTTTCTTGGACTCCTGTGGGCAAAATATATGGCTAAGTCAGCTCCTTCAGGCATCGTTCTTTACTACAACTGGTAAAATACAGAGAAAAAGAAGTAAAACTCACAAGAGATCCCACATTTTGAACAGATCTAACACCTCAAGTCAGGTTAACATTTAAGTGAAAAAGTACTGGGAAGCAAATTCAAAGGGAGTGTCTGAGAGTGAAATTTCATGCTCCCGATGCGCTGTCCTCGGCACCAGCTGCCATGAGGATGGGTGGTTGCTCCCACCTCCTTCCCACTCTCAGCACTGTGCTCCTGCCTTTGTCCTGCTTCTGCTGCTTGGGGAGTTGAGCCAGGTCAGAGCACCAAAATGAGAAAAAACAACCTGGCAAAGGAAAATGAATAGGGAACAGTGAAGAAAAAGAAAATGGAATGAGACCATTTCTTTTGGTGGCAGTGAGCTGTAAGAATGGCTTATTTCATCAAAGTGAAACCTAATTAACAGCGCACATTAGCATTGCACTGCAAATGCAATTAACGGTGTGCATGCACGAGTGCATTAATGAAAAAGAAGCATGGACAAAAGGATTCAGAATTGCCTGAGTGACAAGATCTCTCATACTCCAGAGATGGACTGGGCTCTGACCAAGGGTGACTGATTTTGGTTGTACAGATCCAAGCTTGTTCTGTTAAATAAACGGTCTGCTTTGAGAGGCTCTCATGTGACCTGTCTTAAACCTGAAAGGCTTAGATACCTCATCCTAATTGGAGTGGTATAATTGTGATGGTATTTGGAGAAGCCTAAGGAAACCTGCTGATTTCTGAAACATTTCCTTATGAGAGATACACCTTTGAAATCTGCCAGTTCCTAAGCACAGTGATTTGTGCGATAGGACATAGTAAATGGCAAAACACCATCACCCATCTCAGCAGGGCAGTTTAAGAGAAAAGTGATCATAGCAGACTACCGAAAATCAGAGGAAAATTTAAGCAGGAGAACAGCTTCCAGGACTGTGATTCAGCCTCTCCTGAGGCCTAGTAGTGTCCCCTATCTTGTAACAAGGGATACACACCACAAACACTGGCAAGTAGCCAAGCTCTGGCTTTGCAGTTCATTACCAACCGGCATTTCCATGCACAAGAGTTCTTTAGGACCAAACTCTCTTTTTTCTTTTTCTTTTTAATCCCCTGAGTGACTGAAGAGAGTTTCGAGACTGAATAATAAAACCCCTGAAATTACAAAAAACTAGCCATTATTTTTTGATGTCCTCAAATCCCTCTGAGTTTATGGCTCATGGTGAGATCATAGCTGGAAATGCTTTAATAATAATCAAACAAAAATGGAGCTGTGAGTTTGGGAAGTGCATAGGATTCACATACACATTGGGCTTGAAGTTGCAAACTCTTCTTAAAACACAATTAAGGTTTCAGCTTAAACAGGTAGGGATTAAGCAACTCCACGCTAGCTCCCAGCCTGATAATAACTAAAGCAAGCAGTGAAGGAATTGCGGGATTTTTGAAAGAAATTTGAGGAGCACCCTCCCTAACAAGGCTGGGCTGCTGCCAATCACTCATGGTACCTGCCTGCTGACTCTCTGGGGACACACATTGCCAGGATCAAATATTGGCATTGCTTGTAAAATTTTAAAAAGTGTGGGGCTCCTCTTGGCAGTCCCATGAGATAGCAGGAGTACTAACACAGAGTTCTGACTGGTGTTTTACCTCACTCTTACAGTACCTGTGATAAGTAGGTGAGTTTGCCAAGATCCTCATAGTCAATGTCTCTCTTGGCACCGAGAACTTCATCCACTTCGGCCTGAAGCCTGCAGTTAAATTAAAAACTGTTAGTTGCAGATGCCCATTTCTTGCTAGGCAAGTTGACAACTTAATTTTTTTACTTTCTAGACACTGAGTTGGACTTTGACTCACATCCTCAGGCAAAATGCCTACCAATTCCCAGGCAGCCTGCCTGAACTTGTGCCGCATATAAGGATGGAGCAATGTGTGTACAGTAAAGCTGCATCAGAACCAGCTTTGCATAAAGGCTTTGAAAAAAAAACATTTAGATGGAATTGAAGTAATCCACCTTAAGCTTTTCCTAAAATTTTAAATATACTGGGACTATGAAACTGCTTATTTTGGAAAGGAGGCTGGAATTTATTAGGAATTAATCCTAGCTTTCTAATAATCCTTATAATTAAGTTCGTTTTGAAATTATCAGCAAGCTGTGTTTGCAAATTAAAGAGTACATACCTTTCCAGTATTTCAGGATGCTGAGCCAGTGCCATTACTGTAAATGACAACTGATTGGCAGTGGTTTCATGACCTAACAACAACAAAAATCAGTTTAAAAGTTAATATGAAATAATAACATGATGCAAAGGTGGTCTACTGGCGTGACTGCGAATGCCAGGCACTGAATGATTTATTTCAAGTATGCTAGGAATCAAAGGAAACACTGAAAGGGGTGTAACTTCTACGTAAGGAGCTTTCAGGAATGACAAGAACAAGACATAGCTGGTAAAATATGTGCTGTCTTGTTCAACTCAAAGCTGTGGTGGCTGCAAACGGCAACTACTGGTTGCGAGCTCCCCAAGAGAAGGGCCAGTGAGTTCAATATTTGCCTTGTCATGTCATGGGACACACACTCCGACCGAGAAGCAAGGACTTACTGGTTTTGAGGGAAAACAGAGCTTCCACCTTTCTTTGAAATGTCTGCTTTATGTGGATAGCTGTTTGGTTTTTTTCACAGATAGGAATATGTATTATTTTAAAGCATTACAGAAAAGACTTCTGCAGAGCTATACTTGTTGCAATAATGCCTTTCCTGTGGAAGAACAGTGTTTTGATGTCACTTTCTTAGCAAGTGAAACCCTACTGACTTGTAAGATCAATCTTTCTACATTGTCTACTTCACGTATCATCTTGGCGCCCACTTTTTCTGATGGACTTAGCAGTGCCCTCTCCTATCAAGCACCAACTATTGCTCTTAAGGTCAAGAACAGCGTTTAAGCGTGCAGGTGAGGGTGGTGTGAAGAATGTGGAGTATGTTAAAGATGCTTTCAGTGGGGTTTTGCAGGATTTGGGAGAAAGGCCCAGAACCCTGTGAGGAATAGCCTTGCACCCCTGTAGGCAGTGCTCCCCCCTGCACCATGGATTGGAAAGCACCGGCCTGCCCTTATTTGCTGTGTTGATATGACTGAAGGAGGATAACTTATTATTTGCCTATAAGTAAACTAAGAGTTCTTTTCAGATCTGGCCCAGCTGGTCCAATGCCAGTGAAATACTGGTCTTCCAACCAAGTGGCTCTCGGCTACAGCAGCAACACATGAGTGAGTATGGACATTAACCACAACCCTACAGACAGCCCAAGAATGAGTACAGCTTCCCACAACACATCCAAGCATTAAAATAACTACCAACCTGCAACAAAGAAGGTGATAAAGTTATCCAGAATGTTCTCATCATCTCTACTTTCCTCCAGAGCTGTCAAGAAAGAAAAGCAAATTACATCAGAAAACACTCCCATGCCCCAGCTTAAACAGCCAGAATGCTCCACCCCACTTTGCACATTTTGTCTGAAGTGGCACTGGGAGGGGATGCTGAGCGCGCAACTCAGCGGTGATTTGTGACCAATATTTGATCCAACACAAAGAAACAAGGAATTTTCAAAGCAACTCAACCTTCAGTGTGACAAAGCTATAAAAAAGTTTAGATCCCCAAAATAACCCTCCCCATCTCATTGCAAAACACGTCACAAAGAAATTCACTCAAATAGCAATGTGTCTCCTACCATCTCCTTTCAGTATCTGTGTAAGAATATCCAGTGTGCCTTCCTTCCCATTCCGGATGGCCTCTCTCCTCCGATCAATGCACTCCTTCCCCACGCGCCGCAGCAGCCTCACACTCTCCCTGACCTCTTTTACCAGCTTCCGTTTCCCTGGCATGTACTGAATACAGAATTTCTTCAGTCATTATACTCCTTTTCTGGCAAAAAACATTTCTAGCGTTATTTTTCAAGCGACCACCTTGTTCTCTGCTAAATGGCATTTGTCACAATAACATATGCTCTCCATGGACAAAGTTAATGTCACCAAGGGGAAGGGTTTGGGTCAAAATGAGAAATATTTCAGCCTGTGCATGCTGATGCCCTGCCTTGTCAGAGCTCGTGTTTTGGTACTGTGAGCAAAATTACTCTAGGTGATCCTGCTCTGGCAGGGATGCTGGACTAGACAATCTTTCGAAGTTCCTTCCAAGCCCTAAACATCCTGTGATTCTCTAAATTCCTCACCTCTCCACAGAAAGAAACTGCAGCATCCAATACAGAATCTCACCTCTGGGCCCAAAAAAGGAAAACAGGAGCTCTAAAAACCTGAAATTCAGCTTTCAGGAGAAACCAGGGAATGATTTTTAACTTAAATATTTCATATTCCATCCATAACTTCCTAGTATATGAATCATAAAAAATACAAATTTTTTTATAGTAAGAATGTTAAAAGTTCTTCCACCTTGAGTGAAGACTGCCATCCTTGAACAAATGACAAAAAAAACCAACTCAATTTTTGCAGCAATGGGTGTGAAAGTAAAATCATATGCAAGGGGGAAGAGAAGGCAGAAAGACAGAAAGGCAGTGTGAAATGTGAAATTTGCAAGTGTTTTAAAGGGCTAATGAATTTTACCTCGATGCAGGTTGAAGGGAAAGACCTACTGATGACTGTTTCCCCATCCTGTATGGGCCTCGCACAGCTCCAGCCAGTTGAGTTAATAAAGGAGCAGAGGCTCCAGCTGAATGCAAGGAGAGGGGACGGCAGTGAGGAGCGTACACACCCGTATGAGGGGGATGCGAGCCTTGGTCATTCCCTCCATAACCATAGTCACAGCGTGTGGGAAAGGCGTTTGGTCGTCGCTCAGTGCATTCAATTCCAAGCCAAAGGCTACCTGACAAGTGAGAGAGAAAAAGGCAACTCACTGCATCCTCCTGGCTCCCTGGGGCTGGGGTGAAAGAGCAGGACAGCCTCACACTGCTGTTTTTCCACTAAAAAAATCCGCAGGCTAGATCCTGCCTTGCAGGAGGCTGTGAGGAAAGGGTAGTATAAACATTATACTTCCTCCTTATTTGGGGGGATTAATAATTTACTATTACTCTCCACTCATCTCAAACTGTTTTGCATAGTGAAGGGAAAAGCCAGCATATGGCAGACTTCACATCGACATGTAACGGTAATAACACAACACCCACACACGAATGAGCACTGGCGTGCCATTTTTGGCACAGAAAGGTGGGAAGTACGAGGCTGTAAGGAGTTTTGCAAAGGGTCTCCATCCTGCAGGCCACATCTAGGCAGTGCAGACCCTTCCTTAACTGCCCTTTCCTATAGCTCAGTCAGAATGGAAGTGGCATGATTAGTCCTTTGGCTCTTCTGGCTCCAGCTCCTGATCCTGTCCCGCTGCCAGTACCTGTTACTTCCACTCCTGCCTGCCAGTCACAGAGGAAACAAGAAAGCGGACAGCTGGTACCTTTGCAATGATATCCATAGTCACCCGGTTCATCATCGTCAGCATGCTAAACTCCTGTTTTCCATCTGCCTTTTCCTCTAGCTTTTCCATCAGCTCCTCTGCTTTTTCATTAAAAGTGTCCATCAGACCAATCAGGTAGCTGAATCAATAAAAATGCATGATGGGGGCTCTGGAGAGGACATCTTTGCTCAGGCAACATAAAATTGAAAATTGTTTGTTTGTTACAATAAATTTACCTTAATATTTTAAAAAAGCGAACATATAAAATGAGCTAAATTATTCTTACAGCATCCTGCCATACAATAGGTGTTGTGGCAAAAGGCTTTGTTCTGTGTACACTGAAACAAACAGACTTATCTTGAGATCCTAAATGCAATGTATGAAGGTATGCACAGGCAAACCAGACCAACCCCCTGCTTGTAAATCACAGCATATCTCCCACAGGGAATCACTCAGGTGAATGATGAGGCCTGCCCATGTCAAATCCCTGACAGGATAAGGCAGCCATCGCCACGCTTCTGGAAACGCCATCGCTGAGCTCCTGTGGGTGTCACTGCCCCATGGGAAGTCTGGTCAAATCATACTTAGAGTGGAAATGGTGCATTGGAATCTAAGCAAAATGTGATTTTGGCACTAAATTGGGATTTGCTCTTTCTAAATATAAAATAATGATCAACGACAGGGATAATGATGAAAATACAGTAGAAATAAGGGCTAGATAATCCTAGAGGTATTTGTCTTACGTTCGGCTGAACGCTGGATCCATTATCTTCCGCTGCTTGTGCCACTGCTCATGGTTGCAAACAGTTACCAAGCCATTCCCCAGAAACCTAGCATTGAGGAAAACAAGAAAAGGAACAGTTTTCAGCAAGGGAGCCAGCTGAACCCCTTGTAGTCACAAAGACAGCTCTTTCACATCTACTTTCTTGTGTTTTTCCCATCCATAGTAAGCACCACGCTGCTTTGAATACACAGGAATTGTATCACCATGCAGAACAACTGAACTGCAGATATGTTTTGCATGGTAGGTATGGACTGCTGAGTCCAATAAGATGCTGGTTCATTACAGCTGTTAAGCAAATAATTAAGATAATAACTGGATTATTATATTTTTAAAAATTTCATGCTACGAGAAAAAAATTCCCTTTGTTGTCATTGAACTTAGGAGCTGGAAATGCCCACACATTAAGGAATAATTCAGTGTTCTAAAACCTAAGTGAGAAGTTTTATGATGGTCTTGAGCAAACTATTCCGAGACTAACTAAACATCCATAAGGAGCAAAAAAAACCCCAATCAAGTTAAAAAAGTCCAACATAACCTGCCACCTGATGAGGAAGAAATCTGATTTGACATATAATTTAACAGCTACGTGCTGCTTACACGTCTGGAACTAGTCATTAACCCCCATACTAAGGTAAATGGTCAAAATAACTGTCATGCCTGTGATGTTATTAAAGTTTCACTTATTTTCAGATCATAATGGCTCCAGATGAGTTTTGCCTACCTCTCACCAAATATATTGAAGATACGACCATACACCAGCCGATCCTTTGGGTACTGTGGTGACATCAAGAATTCCTAAAATCAAATTTCAGGTCAGCGAATACTGAGTGCAATCCGTTTCCCAGACAAAACATAAAAAGCCACTCACATGTTCGTTCTTTTTCTCCTGTAGCAATAGTCTGAAGACTAAATGAATTATTTGGTATGCCCTGATTCCCCAGTTTCTATACTGCTGCTTGTTTTGCATGCCTCTAGCACTTTTTGCCCAATGACCTGAAATCTCACTCTGTGGTTATTGCCAAGATTTATAGGAAGACATTCAGTCCCTTGTGCCTTCCTCATTTGAAATATTAAGCTCCTGCAGACAGTCTGCTTTTCAGAAATGCTGGAAGCTTGCTCTATCTGCTTTTTAAATAAAGGTAACACAGTAAACCAACTGATCAAAGAAGAAAATAAATCAGAATGGCCCAGAGGGCAGAGTACCTCACCCTCCTAATCGAGCCAGAGGCACCCTCTCGACAGACACAGACTGGCTGCACTGTGCTGCCCTGGACATCCAGCACTGTCTCTCTCTTTCTGGAGGGACCTGCCAATCCTCACTGCTGATTTAGCTTTGTTTTGCTGTACCTTCACTCCTTCAGGACTCAGAATCATTAGGGAGACTCTGTGAAAGGCATTAAGCCGCACAATGGGTCCATACTTCTCTGCCCTGTAAGAAGGGATTAAAAAAAAGGAAAGGTAAGAGAGAGAATTATGGTACAAACCACCAACTTGTAACAGTGCAGACCTAATAACCAGAGGACCAAAGCATCATGTATTGGAAACTACTGAGGTGTTTGGCAAATAAAGCCATTAAGAGAAAGATCAATGTGCTCTCTCTAGCTCCTCTACCAGCCTTCTGAACAATGCTAAATACATAGCTCAGGACCTCTGTGCCTTGATTTTTCCAATTCGCGCTACAGGGCTGCCTCATTCGATGTTATTGATGTGTCTCAACTTACCACTGCAGGAAGAGATCGTGCACAAACTCCCGTTTCCTCACCATTCTCCACAAGATCGGCAGATGTCCAAATAAAAAGCTGCAGAAAATTAAGGTAAAAGTGTCACAAGGATGCTAGCACATGGTTTTGTATGGATTGCAATCCTTGCTGCTCAGTGATGAAATAAGACTGTTGCTCGTGTTTTCTTCCTCGTAAGGAAAGATAAAAGTAACATCTAGCTGTGCCAACACCTGGAACCCATGTGGGTAAGCTGAGGACCAGGGTCAGGCTGGTGCACTCCTGCAGCCAGGAAGACCAGTGAAGAGATGCAGGACAAGGTCTTTTTTTTTTTTTGCTGCTTTATTATAGGAGATGTTCAGGTCTGGGTGCAAGCTCCCAGCAAATTGCTTTGCTCTTTGCCTAGTTGACTGAATCCTGACTGCAACTATTACATTTTTGTACAGGCAACAGACATTTGCATTTAAATATTCTTTAATACATGCTCAGCCCTGACAACCATAACTTTGGTTCTGTCAAGGGAGTTAAAGTGAGCAAAATTAGGAACAGTCTCCTTCTGTCTAAAACCATGCAACCTCAAATGCTGAAAAGAGAAGCATTTCATGGCAAACCATGAAAAAACATGAAGCAAGACATTGTTTTGGGATATATAACTATGTGACACTACCATATGAAAAATGTATTTGCCCATTTCTTGCTATTAAATCTTTAATATGAAGTAAACCTTTGAAGAGACGACCTCCTCTCTTCACAGGTGAACTGGTCATGTCGTAAAAACAACACAAGGCCACGAGGACTCACTTTTCCAGCCTTTTCTACACAAGTCTCCTTTAGGGACGTGCTGTATTAGTTCTGACAAAATAAATCGGCACAGGAAATCAAGGGTCTTAATGTAATCTTGTCATCATGCAGCCACGAGACCTTAGACAAAGCCTGAGGTTTTGATAAGATCCTGTTGTACCTCACCCTAAAATAAAGCTTTCTTAAGGTTTTATCAAAGTGAAAGAGCCAAGGGCAAAGGGAAAGTTGTGCATCTTGGCCACAGTAACACCTTGAAAGGATACAGGCTGTGGACTGGGTGGCTGAGGAGCAGATCTGCTGACCACAACCTGGGGACTGGCTCTGGTGGGCAGCAAGCTGGACACAAGCCAGCCTTTGCTTCTGGTGGTGCTGAGCACGTGGCTCAGAGTTGGTCACCTGCAGCACCATTTGAACAGCCTCAGTGTGAAGGTATTTGGTCTTACACCTAACCGGGATTTTCCTCAAGACACCTTGTGCCCTTCCACCTTCATTTGCAGCTCCGGGGAGAGGCTGGCTCCACCTTCTCACAAGCACCATTTAGGTAGCTGAAAACAGTCAGCGGATCCCCTCCGCCCTTCAGTAGCCATTTTTCCACCCAAAACAAGTCCAGCTCTCAGCCTCTCAGGCATCCTGGCTGCCCTCCACTGGACTAGCCCGGGTTTGCCAACATCTTTCTTGTACTGGGGAAACCACCACCACCACACACAGCACCCAGCTTTACCTGTTTTTTTTTTATTTTAAGGAATACCTTTCAGAGCTGCAAATATTTGATTTTCCTTACCTTGGACATTTAGGAGTCAAAGCGTTTGTGCAACAAGTACTGCAATGGGGGGTTTGTACTGTCCCTGGCAAACTGGGCTTTGGAAAAGCTATCACGTGCTGTAGGCTGGTGCGACAGAAAAGCTTCCACCCAGACATACCAGTACTAGAAAGTCTTCTGGAAAAGATTCGAGGCGGATCATCATCAAGTCTCAAACCCTGAAGAAGGGACAGAAGAGCAGCCACAGGGTTCCTGAAGCTGCTCATACTCGAAGTTGTTACTTCATACCTCGAAATGAACGGAAGGACAAGCAGGCTCAGGCATGGCATGATCCATCCTCCCTCCAGTCTTAGTACCTGCCCGCATTACACGAGGGGGCTGAAGCCTGGGGCCGGGCAGCCGAGCCCGGTGTCCCTTTGGGGCTGTTTGTGCAGGACCGTGCCGGGGCCCTGTTTCTTCCCCCGGCACCTTGCCCAGGGCCCCTGCACACAAGGGTCAGGCTGACCAGGGAGCCCACACGCTCCCGCAAGAACCGTTTTTCCTCACCGACAGCACTGCCACTGCCCGTCAGCACTTACGGCTTTTTTTTATTATTATTTTTCTGCAGAAATCCAACACGC
>NW_009729596.1:2365-8578 GCF_000703405.1 Apaloderma vittatum | reverse complement strand
ATATATGTTGTATAACTCCATAATAACTATATATTTTTATATATCATATTTTTAACCCTGGCAAAAAAACCTTGCCCTGCAGGAGGAAAAAAAAGCAAAGCTAACCCCGTCAAAGCATCTCCTCCTCATTAGCAGGGCTGTTGGCGCTGTAATATCTCTCTGTAACAGCAGCAGATCTGAGTGCTGGCAAGTGGCTTCCTGCAAAGCTGCACACTAAGCCCTGACTGCCAGCAGAGCTTGGATGAGTTTTGCTTTGTTTGCCGTGGAATGAATATTCAAATAACAAACATACACAAAATGCAGCACATTGAGATTTCTTCCTGTTGTGTATTAGTCTGTTAGCCAAAATTAAACTGCTGTGAGGAATGTTTACTGATTGTTCCAGTAAGAGAGGTGCCACTTAAAATGTCCAAAATTCATCCATAAAGGAGGTTTGGGGGAGTTACTACTTCATGAGCAGAAAATGACTTTGGGTTGGTAAAAATAGGCTGCACTGGAAAACCAAGCAGCTACGGTTGCGACACTAATCCTCAGTACTGAGGAGCCAGCAGAAAATACGGCGTGATTTGCTGTAGCTGCATTTAACTAAAAGCCGGATGTTTGATTTTTTAACTATCTAGAAGATTTCAATCCCCCCTTTAAACAGCACTATCCACTCAGGGCTATCATGACGCTTTCAGTTTTTGTCCTTTAAGCTGGATGGCAAAGTTTTAAACCTTCTCTGTTTTCTGTATCAAAGTTAACAGGGCAGTAAAGTCTGGTTTTTAGCTTTGGCCTGAGTGTTACGCTGATAAATCATACGCGAGTCCTTTTGGCAGGGTTTTAATGCCGCACCTGAACAGGCCAAGTATCTGCAGGGCTTTTTTTAACTTCGAAGTTTTTCCATTGTCCTGCATGCCGGGGGATGAGGGGTCGGTATCAGTCGTGCTCCGAAAGCGCAGGCGCGAGCGGCTCTGCCCTGCCCAGCGCTGGCGAAGGTGTGCAACCCAACACTGTGCTTAAAGCACATCTGGGATCGTTTGATTCCCATTGTTCTACGGATGAACTTTGCACGTGAAAAGTTATGGCCCCGGGAGCAGCGCGGGTGCTTTCGCCCTGCACAACAGTGCTTTCGGTCTAATAAATACACGAGCAACAACTCTAATACTCACATTTTTGTTGCAATGAGTGTAATTAGCAGCTTAGTGCCCGACTGCGTCCCCTGCGTGCAAGAATCGATATGTGATTTTTTTTTTTTCCTGCATTAGATGAAGCAATTTCATTTTCAGGAGGCAATTTGATCTGTAGGGTCACTTTTCCGAAGGTTTTGCCCAAGATTTTTTGGGTTGGACTGGTTTCAGAAATTGTAGGTAGAGATGTGACTCTTTTACCATATGCACTTTTTTTGTGATTTCATCTCCTGGAGGAACTTTACTTTGCCCTCCAGTAAAGCTTAGTTTACCTGGCCCGCAGGCATGGATATCACAGCTGCCCATATAAAACAGCTGTGCTATCCTCACATTCTGGTGCGACCAGAATTAAAGCCTTGCTTTAAAACTAATTACAGTAGCCTTCCGCTAATTTAGATGCACACACGATTCAGAAGCGGATATCATGTGGTTTCCCTAATAACACTTTAAGGAAAGGAAATGACCATCCGTCAAGAATCAGCCTAGGAAGAGCCAGCTGACACCAAAAATTCCTTAAAACTTGTGTCCAAAGACAGCTCACACATCGAAACCAGCTCACCCATTGCGAATGGAGGACTTCAAAGTGGGTACACTGAAAAATTGCTAAGTGATGTAACTGGAATGAGAGGTACAGAATAAAATTACAATAGAGACCATTTTCCGAATAGTCAGTAACAGTGAAGTGGTTGCTTCACTTTCATAAAAGTAAAATATTTCCAAGCAGGACTCATTTTTAATTAAAAACTCCATTATGGACCTTTTACCGCTCAGTCAGTAAGAGTACTCTCGGATCTCTCCTGGGTGTGCAGGCACACACAGCTCCAGTGTGAAATAACCGGGAATATTTTTAGGAGGCAGTAAAGGCCACTGCAGGAACAGCCTTCAGATACCGTCAGGGGCTGGAGCTATACATTCTTCTAGTTTTTCCAGAGACAATAAGCTGAGATATGCTCGATATCACCTCAGGGAAAAATAACTCATTTTCATCACGTTTTCTAGGCTTGAATCTTATTCACAAAAATCATCTCCTCAGCCAACACTTTAGATGCTGGACGGATTATTTTTTTTCCTTGCTCAGAAGTTCAATTCACTCTTAAAATGTTGACCAAATGGTGTTTACTTTCCAGATTCCCCTAACTAAATGGTTTGAAACTAAGTCTACTGGTCTCTTGCCCATTTTTATTGCACCAGGGACGATGCAAGTACTGCGCAGCAGAGATCAGGAAGCAGTGCAGAAAGGCAGGGACAGCAATGGCGAATCACGAGCGTTTCCTACGATGATAAAAGCTGAGGCTCTAGGGAGCTCTTCACCAGGGCGTCAGGGCTTGAGCAGCAGGCAGTAGGTCAGCCCGAAGGCTGCTGTGGGTTTTGAATCAGTTTGATTTGCTTATCTGTGGTCTGAAAGCAATGTGAGAGTCGGGTCCGGAGAGACACTAGACACATTGACATTTCTTGGGCTGCCCAATACTTGTGAAACCTTACACCAGATTTGTGAGTTTAAAGGAGCTTTCAGACTGCTGAGGGCTGGAGAAGCAAATCTTTATTCCTGGCCAGGTTTTTGACACCCTCACGGATGCTGAGTAACACTTTCCCTGAAATGGCCTCCTCCAGGGAGGAGCTACTCGAGGCTGACGTGGAGCTGTCGGAGACACAGGATTAACAGGTTTTGCAGAAGAGCACATGAAGCTTTTTCAACATTATCCCATCTGCCTCTGCTGCAAAAATTGACCCGCAGATCTAACCTCTAGATGTATTTATCAGTCCCAGAGATGAAGATCTGGAAGAATAAAGGAGTAGAGGTTTCAGGTATTTTGCCATCTTTGGCTGATGAAAGAACTTTCTTCCTTCTGTCCCCAAAGAAAAGAGCACCCATGAGGATCTGTAGTAACAAGTGTCCTCCCAGAGTCAACAGAGCTGGTCTTTCTCATGGCACATGGTCCAAGCTGCCGGGAGCTCGTGCTCCCCAGGGGTGATCCAACTTTAGACAGGTCACAAACTCGTCTCCTTGCTGTCCTACAGCCAGGGAACCAGCACATGGGCAGTTCCACTCATTTATAGAGGAAATCTGTGGGAGAGGCATGAGATGAACTCATCCTCAACCCGCTCACCCACACATTTCAGTGGCACAGCCGAGGTATCTCTCCTCTGCTAAAACACCAGCATGGGCTTTCCATCCATCACCTGAAATGTGGATTACACTGGACAGCATCTGATCATGGGCTGAAGAGTGAAAACATGGATAAAATTTATGTTTCATTATGACGAACCGTATACTTACACAGCTGTTACTCCAGCTCCTCCATAATTGTTAATACTGGCCTTGATCCTTTCATCAGAGGTTTCCAAGACACACAAAAAATAAGAAAAAAAAAAAGGTGGGAAAGACCAGCTGTTTCATGAGGTGGAAGACAAGGAAAGGTGAAGTAACTTGTGCACATTGTCTAAGCAAAAAAAATGGAGCTGAGTGCTGTGATGCTCTGAGCAGAAACAAGAAGGCAGCAGATTGCTGCCCTGCATCACCCTATCTGCTACTGCCAGCACCCTCAGCTCACCCTTACATGGCCATGTGAAATGCCCACAGCTTTAAAATCCTCAGGCCACAGTCAGTCAGGCCCCTTCAGGAAAACTGGGGGGCTAAGACCGTGGGAGGAATTAAGATAGTCTACAAAATCCCTGAAAGAGGGTGAGAGCCACGGCAGGAGCTGGGAGGAGAGAAGGAGACAGCAGAGGCAGCAGGAACCACTGGCTGACGCTGCTGAAGTGTCATCTTAATTACCTCTGGCAAAAGAACAGTGATTAACATCAATGATTGTGGACAACCTTTATGTAATTACTCATTAACATTTCTAAAATTGCACCTAGCTGCTACAGCAATACATGCTTTATAGATTCATCATGTTGAAGTCCAGAAAGAATCATTAGATTGTCTATGCAGACCTTTGCACATTGCCAGCCGCTATTACGCTGCAGAAATTAGTGCCGGAGGTGGCTCGGCAGCTTGTGCTTGGCTTCCATGTACTTTCCAGAAAGGGCATCCAGGGATACCAAGCAATGGACAGTCTGCCCCATCCCTTGAGATGCTGTTCTAAATTGGGATAGATCCTCTACCCCATCTCCATCCATCCATGCTGGATGAGTTTGGTTTGTATTTGTGAAAAATGGTACCCACAGCGGGACTGAATGGGACAGGAATTCTCCATCCCTGTCCCTTCTGTGTGGGAAGAGAAGAGGTAGACGAATTAGAGGCGTCTGCATTGTGCACCCATGCTCCCTCTTCAGACACGAGCCCAACCTGCCAAAAGCTGCCATCAGCCAAGAACATTAGCACAAGTCCTGTGAATAATAATTTCAAATAATGGATTGATTAGAGGAAATTGTGATCTGCTTGCAAATGTCCTGCAAGCAGTGAAATGGAGCTAAGCCTTCCAGCTACACAATTCATTGCAAACCACTGGCTTTGCTGGGTTTTACAAGAAGAAAATGACATTGGTCTCATCTACTGATTTTTAGAGACTAGTCCCAGCTAGATTAAACCCAGCAAAACTTAATTCTTCCAAAGGGAAGATGAATGGCAAATTTTGATGGCAGCTTGTGATCAGAGAAGAACCACTAGATGACCACTCTGACCTCCTACATGTTGTGTATGATCCCATTTCCGTGCAGACACTTCCATTTCCACACAGGGACAGCCCCAGGGCTTCAGTTAAATTAAAGTTCTTCAGTCCTCAGAGCAGGGAGAACAAGGCAGTAAATACCTTCTGGGTTCACTGCTCCTGCAAAGAACTCTTGGGAGGAGACATAACACAATGATTCACTCCTTGAGGCAAGGAAAATGAAGTAAAAGTTCCAGAAAAGACAAAACCATCTAATCCAGGGCAATCACAATCCACCCTAGATGTGATCCTGATTGCATAAAGTATTTGTGAAAAATATTAAAAACCTGTATCACCATCTCGCGTAACTCCTCAAGTAATGCACAGTTGATATTTAACTCTGGTCAGACCTGAGTCAGCATTCTGGGGGCAGAAGGACTGTAATTTGGCCACTACACACAGTGCCCGAGGGAGACTAAGGTGCCCGAGCAGCTTCATCTCTTCCACTATTTGTCCTGCATTGCCATTCATGGGATTCAGACAACTGGGAACGATGTATGGAGCAGGAATTAAAAAATAATGTTTCTGCTTTCACAGCTGAATCTATGCTGAGATTCACAACTCTGAGGGATCTCTAGCACCCAAGGTACCACCTGAGGAACCAGACAAATCAGAGCTGGGAACAGAAATCGGAACTGGGAAGGATTCCTGGGACTGAAGTAGGCGCTCGAATCGCATGGGGAGCAGCATGGATGCAACCCTCCCACTCGTGGCCCTGCTGCTGGCAGCCATGAAGAGAAGGGGTGCAAGAGAGTGAGGAGAGGGAGGGAGCATGAGGCGTGATCTTACTGAGAACTAAAGACAAAGTGGGCATTAATCCCATCATTTTGGATGAGCACAACATTTTGGACTTCAGAAATAAACAACAGACTTGCTGCTGGTGAAGCATTTCACTCTCAGCAGTTTCACAGAGAGTTTGAGGGCGATTATATATTTACGGTTTCCCATTTGAAAGACTTTTAGCAGGTTTACCTCGAACATATGGATCCTATTTTAGTTCTTTTGTTTTAGCACTTAATGCTTATGAAATTGCCAGTTAATGACATCCATGCCTAAACCATATTGCTTTTTAAAGTAGAACGTCTACCAAAGGTCTATGTTCATACTTACCACTTCTCAAGTACGACAACGAAAGCTTTAAGGAGCTTGTTACCTACTGTGTCTGGGGGAAGGAACCGATTGAGTAATGAAATTACAAGCAGGGGGGTAGATTAAAGCCTTGCTGTCCTGCCCGCCCCGGGTCTTACGGCAAAGCAACCGCACCAACACCTATGGGGCGCCCCAGGGCTGGGTTTGGGGACACCCTGGGGAGGGCTGCAGGGAGGCTGGGCTTGGGGGGAGGCAGGCTGGGAGCGTGAGGACTCCGGGGCAGGGCGAGGGGTACCGGGAGA
>NW_009729596.1:691-2302 GCF_000703405.1 Apaloderma vittatum | reverse complement strand
GCCCCCAGCCTCTGGCTGACCTGAGATAAGGGGGTCCCTCCGAGGCTGGGCAAGCCCCTGGCAGCCTCCGCCCGGGGCCCCACCGCCGCGGGCGCGGAGCGGGATGTGCACGTTGCCGGGCTCCGCTAATCACCGCGAGCCTTTGATTGCCCGGCACGTGGGGACGAGCCTCCTCACTTCAAAAGAGCGTGGGAAATCCTGATTAAAAGGCTTTTCTCCCCCCATTAGGATCGACACCTTCTTTGAAGCCCTTCCAAGCGACAATGCAAACGCCCTCCCCCGTCGGAGGGTCGTATCTATATTTTAAGTGACTTTAATTTCTCTGTTCCCCCGTCTTGCTCTCTTCCCCCCTCCTCTCCTTTCAGTTTTGGAAACACCTGGTAAGTTGTAAAATGATTTACGAAGTGAAAGTGTTAAATGAGGCCACCAGCTGTAAGACTGACAGAGCTTTATGAGTTTTATTAGGTGCCCTATTATGGAAAATAAACTTTAATCCGTCCATAAAAACAGAATCTGAAAAACATATTTGCTCTTGTGGTCTGGAACACTGAAGGTATTCTTGTGAGACGCTGGGCTTTAAAGAGATTCATTTTATTGAGACAGACACAATACACCGGTAGGACTTTGATACAGAGTCCTTGAATAGTTGCCTGTGCCCCGCAAAGCCATTTTTCATCCGGCTGGGACACGTTTGGACACACACCTCTTGGGCATACAGTAAATTTCTGGCCCGGTGGCGCATGTCTGCCCGTGTAATTAGCGGGTATTGAATTGGAAATTAATGGCTGAAGGAAGATTTTTTTTTTTGTTGAGGAGGTGATCTCAGGCAGGTATTGTTATTGTTATTGTTATTGTTATTATTTAGTCGTTGTTTTAAGATAACGACGTGTCCTGCAGACTGACGTCTTTTAGATACTTTAAGGCGTAGGCAAGAGGCCAATCCGGCTGGAAGTACCTCGGACACGCCACAGGGTTTAGGGCGGAGGAGCCTCCGCGGCCCTGCGCGGGTGTTGCGCAACCGTTCACCCACGAAAATGCAGCCGGCGACGCGGTAAATCGCAGAGCGACTAATGGCCCTATTTTTTCTATCACCTTTCCAACCTGAGGCGGAAAGGAAATTGTTTATAAATTTAAATCAGAGCCTCAGACGTGATTGTTTCTGTGCAAGGAGGGGACGTACGGATCAAGCTCAAATCGAGTTTATCCCCATCAAGTTTTTTTGACATATGGGATCCAGCCAGCTTTATGATTTACCCCGGGAACGTGTGGGATTTACGGAGACTTCCCCGCGGGCGCGCTGGGTGTGCCGGGCCGCTAACTCGTAACGAACCACGTTGTTCCTAAATGCCGCCTCCAGCCGGAGCTCTCGGTGCCGGACACCTCTTTGCCTTCGTGTCATCTCATGCCATCATCCCATGCATCCCCAGCCTGCGTTTCACAGGCTGGATTGGTATCGAAGCCGTTTAGAGGGGCCGTGCCGTTCTTGTGTGAAAGGTTAACGAGGGTGCGTAAAAAATCGCCTTAAAAAAAAAAAGAAAATAAAAAAAGAAAAGGCCTACAGGAGTTGGAACACTCCGTATTTCTTCATTCTCCGGGGCAATACTGGAGAGC
>NW_009729596.1:388-664 GCF_000703405.1 Apaloderma vittatum | reverse complement strand
CAGCCCCGGGCGGTTCTCCCCGCCCCCCTCCGGGGGCGCGGGAGCCGAGCCGCGCCGTAATTCATTAGCGGGGATGAATTGGCAGACATGGCCCCGAACTCGTGGGGATGAGCCAGTGATTATATTTAAATTCGCTATAATTGATTTGGGGAAGAGCTGCGGTGACAAGGATGAATTGATCCGCAGATTTATTGGCGAGATAAATCCCGCAGTTATCGAAAAGGCGGCGCTTCGTTGTCGGGGAAGCCGGCGAGGAAGCGAGGGGGAAGGGCTTCG
>NW_009729596.1:0-374 GCF_000703405.1 Apaloderma vittatum | reverse complement strand
CCCCCATCCCCTTCCCCCTGCCTCGTTTGTAAACCGATTCCGCACCCCTACCGAGGCGCGATTCTGAAAGCTCCACGCCGGTGAGGTATTACACGACGGCTGCAGCATCGAATTAAATTCGGGTTAGAAACCAGTTGCCCCCTCCTTCCTGGGCGCTTCGTGACCACCCCCCCCAGCCCCGGAGAGACCAGCATCCCACACACACAGAAGATTCGTACGTCGCAGGTACAAAACGCCGTTTATTTCCCACCTCATAGCACAGGTGGGAGGGCTCGGGTAATAATTTAGCATGCATAAGTAGAGGTGGGTTTTTTTCTTTTATAAATACGATATACAAAAATAAAGACAGTATTGAGATTTTTCCAGCAGTTTTA
>NW_009729595.1:0-51608 GCF_000703405.1 Apaloderma vittatum | reverse complement strand
GAGAAGTTGCCGGGTCACAAACCGAAGTGCAGGACGGGCGAGCGTAGAGCTTCGCCCTCCTTTGGCATCACCCATTCAGCATCATTTTGAATAACTGAGACAGCGGTTACGCTGTTTTCGAGGCATTAAAGGTATGTTCTAGTTCCTGGTACCGTATGATTACTTCCTTCCAAACATGTAAGAAACAATTTTTCATATTTATTCCAAAAAAATAAAACTTTCCCCCTTCAGTTCAGGTGAAACATTCATATTGACATTTCCCATTGCAGGGAAAAAAAAATCAACTAAAAACAAATAGAATCATAGAATCCTAGACTGGCCTAGGCTGGAAGGGACCTTAGAGATCATCTCGTCCAACCTCCCTGTCATGGGCAGGGACGCCTCTCAACTAGATCAGGCTGCTCAAGGCTCCGTCCAACCTGGCCTTGAACACCTCCAGGGAGGGGGCAGCCACAGCATCTCTGGGCAATTTATTCCAAAGTCTTGCCGCCCTCATACTGAAGAATTTCTTCCTAAGGTCCAATCTAAATCTATTCTCCTTCAACTTAAACCCATTTCCCCTTGTCCTATTGCTGGACACTCTTGTAAAAAGTCCCTCCCCAGCCTTCCTGTAGGTTCCCTTCAGGTATTGGAAGGCAGCTATTAGGTCCCCCCAGAGTCTTCTCTTTTCCAGACTGAACAATCCCAGCTCCCGCAGCCTGTCCTCATAGCAGAGGTGCTCCAGCCCCTGGATCATCCTTGTGGCCTCCTCTGAACACGCTCCAACAGATCCACGTCCCTCTTATGGTGGGGGCACCAAAACTGCATGTTGTGACATTGGCCACACAGGTTTTTGCTCACAGCATCCTACATTGCGGTACTATAGAGTCTGAGATTTGAGTTGCTACAGTTCAGCAGTGAGATTATCCGCTCTTAAATAGTTGCATGTGTTGAGTGGAACTGTTCTAGTCTTCCAAGGTTGAGCAATCAGCTGCTGTGAAATTAATGATAACTTATCCATATTCTGAACATCACTTGTCTTCATAGTCGAACGTGGCTATGCAAAGAAGGAACAGAGGATGTGCCAAAGCTCTGTCGGTCTTGGTGTGAATACAACAGTCTGGTGTAACAACATTTTTAGACTTGCTGCATACGTGCAATTGCTCCATAGGATGTAAAGCAGTAGAGAGCCATCAGGGCTTCCACTGTTCATCTGCAAAATGAGGTTAATGCTGCTTCCCTCCCTCACTGTGGTGTTAGGGATAAGTCCATTAGGTACATAGATATTTAAGCTATGACTGTTACAGAAACAGCCTGTGAGTGGAGTACTGTGGAGTATTTAACTCCTGGAAAGGAGAGGGGGTGGGCAGCGGAAGCATTAGGACCAGATTCTGCAACTGGATTTGTTGCGGTGCACAAGTCAGCTTATCGGGATCCCATTCTTAGTTTCCTCTCCTCTCAGGAGTCTAATTTAAAGACTAATCCTAATTAGATATTCTCTGTGTAGTTTGGTCAACTTACTGTCGCTGTTAGGAATTCACATCCGACATTTCATTGTCTTTTCTGTTTCAGTTCTCTGCTTTAGGGCTGGTTGAGTTGGAGGGATGTAGAATGACATTCTTGGTTTCCATGCGGTGTCGTTTTTCATGTTATGTGCCAAAAATACCCATGTCTGGCTGTGTGCTAAGAGCTATACCTCTTAACACCGATTCAAAGTAAAGCACTTCAACCAAGGCAACACTTTAAGGTTCCCCCCACCCCACCCCATTAGAGCACAAGCAAGAGGAGCTGGAGGCAAACTCTGGCACTGCACTAGTGCTGGAGGAGTTTCCAGAACAAACAGAGTCGGAGACACATTCATCACTGCAGCCAGTGTGAGCCGGCGAACAGTAATCACCACCACCAGAAATAGCCAGTACCTTTTCCGTCCTGATAACTACCAGAGGCATTCCTCGAGTTCTGCTTATTTTAAAGTGATACTAAGCAGTGATTTTTGGTCAAATTTACAGGAAGCATTTTGAAGTTCTTTTCCTGCCACCATTCAGTGTTTACAGCTTTCTATTTAATTTCCCAAAACCGAGGGAGAACAGTATTACTCAAAATGTGATTATGCAGCTTAAACCAGTTCTGTCCAAATTCTTCCATTGTGTCAGTTTTCCGAAAGTTGCAATCACGGGTATAGATACAAGTGATCTCAGACAACAGCAATATGAAATAAGAAGGCGGCAGGCAAATGGCTTCCAGAGGAATATTACTACTGGTTCCATGGCTCATCTACTAAGAAAGAAAGCAAAACAAAACACTACAGCACAAAATTTTCTGTTTTGATTTTAAGGTCACCCTACCTAGTAAGTAGCTATAGCATAAGGGTTTTAACAGCAGTGTAAGTAAAATATGTTTGTGTATAGATACACAAAAAGTTTGAGAGAACACAAAGATTGTAACAAAAGCAAAAATATTAAAATAGTTGGGGGGGATGTTTCCAGCTTGTTTATTTTGTTGCATTCAATTGTAACTTTTGAAGCATGGGAGAACAAATCATTCATGTATATAAAGCAAGCCCTTTAAATACATCTGTTTCACCAGATAAAATACCACATCTCACACTACCATTGATCCAAAGTGCCTTTTGGTTCGTGAGGTGGGGCACTGTCCAGCTTTAAATTCAACCCAGCTCCCTCATTTGGTTTCTCCAGACAAATATTTGTCCATATGAAACACCGTGGCAGACTGCAGGCCTCCCGAACTAGGGTCCGTCCAGGAGCAGGCAGGTTTGGGCCTTCCTGTTTTCTGAAATCACAGAAGATTGAATTGGTAACACTAGGCCTTTTTTTCTTTTTTCTTTTTCTGCAAGGATGTTTTGTGGAAAAAAGGTCTTTTAGAAAAAACTTCACTTTTTCTCAGTGAAACTCCCCCTGCTTCTTGCACTTTACAATATTATCAGCACTTGCCCTGCATACACACAAAATGCTGAAGTTTTTCCCAGCATACTTAGAAAAATGAGATTTTTGCTTAACAAAGGTTCTTCAATCAATTCTGATAAGGAGCAAAGTATTGAAAGTATCAACATTTTGGGGGAAAAAAAAACAAACCAAAAACCCCAAAAGTCTTCTACTAATGTGAAAAAAAAATTAAAAAGGAAGAACTGGGACTTCCTGAAAAACTGCCTAAAGATTGCTTGGGTTTGCTATTGTTAAAAGAATAGAGCTTGTCTTAGTCTAGTAACTCTGCTTCCTTATCCACTTGTCAGCTTGCAGAAGTTACCTATTACAGATTAAACCACAGCACTCACTGATGGAGCTGTATACTGTTAAAAAAAAATAAAAATCAATATTTTGCAGCTGGAGTCCACGTCTAATTCTTCATTTCCTAATTACTCACCATTTACCGTGGCGCTGACAGCCACTGATTCTTGCAAAGATCCGGAAAGGCTTTTTTACTAATGAGCAAAAGGCGTCACTGTTACTGTCTGTACAGGTAAAGGATGAGGAAAGGAAAAAACCACTTTCCTCATTACTAGTGAATATATGGAGAGGTTTTTCTAAAAGCATTACAAAGTGTAGGAACAAACTCTAACAAGAAGACAGCAGTATCCATGCAGTCTTGAAAACTTTGATGAAAATGTAAAGGAAACTAAAAAAACACATGATAAACTCCAACCTAAGCAGCAAGTTCCAGAAAGTGTTGCAGCTCAGAAGTCCTTTGCAAAGGTGTATGGCCATCCCCAGCCAGAAAACCTTTCCTAAAGACTTCTGGGAATGTAGTTTTTCATTCTACCTCCATTCTTACTGTTTTCTAGTTATTTTTATTAAATTCAGTCTATGCTGGCAACTAAAGTGTAATTTTAAGTTCCACGTACCTTGAAAGGTGACACATAAAGGAGCCCTGAATTGTTCTGTTTTAAAACAATGAGGATGCAAATGGAAGGGGTGTATCTCATCGCTGTAACTACATGTGCTGATCCCCAAGCCCATTAACATGATTTCAGAAGCAAAATACAGGTCTGGGCGCTCCAGGTCCAGAATCCTACTCTTTAGTGTGAATTTGCAACTTGTTTTCTGAGTCAGCCTCAGAGAAGGCTGAAGAGAGCCTGAAATGGACTCCACAGTGCTTAAAAGCAGGTGTAAACTTCCTGTATAACTCAAAGAGTGATAGTTTGTGATTTCTGCAGTTTACCTAAGGTGATCAAAGACCTTACAAATGCCCCGAAAGGAGCAGTCCTACCACCTCCACCAAGTTTAAAATCAGAGGTTATGCAACTGTACTGTCAGACAGATTAGGAAACTGATTTGACTGAAAATATCCCATGGAAGAAGTTTTTGGTTGGATCACATCACATCACAGCTGCAGGAGCACAAAAGCCAAACCAAAACAGGATGGAAGAACATGTTTTGGGTTGGAGTGAGGGTTCAGGACCTCTTGTACATGGAATTACAGTTAGGCACTTACAATGGGATTTGCATATTACAATGGACTGGCACAGGAGATGCCAAACAGAAAAGTACATCCTCATTCCTGCCTATTGTGCTGGATTTATACACCCTCTTCTGCCTTGAAAGAAAGTGACTACATCGGATTGGGGTTCACCATTCAAAACCATCCAGACTTAGATGCCAAAGACGGCTTTCACCAGGTTTCTGAGCTCATCTAACATTTTGCTTTCACCAAGGGGCGCAGTGCTGCTTTTCACCCCATCGCTGCCACAACTACCAGCTTGCTACCAGGTACTCATGCTTATGTGGTCTTGACTCTTCCTTTTGCCCACTCCGCTAGTGACTTCACTGATCCAGTTCAATTTGTTAGTCCATCAGAAAGCTTTCCCAGCTAGTTTCCTGCCTGCTAAGCAATGGAGTCTGATCCCTTGGTGAGAAAGTACACTACTGACTCCCTGCATGGCATGGAAAGGGCGTGAGAAAGCTCTTTTAAAGGCAATGAGACAGCAGAATAACATTTCCACAGCTCTTGACACCTGAGGCACACTACTTGGTGGATTAAACGTGGCCGTGCATAGCAAGTGTCCTTGAGATGCCTGGATTCCTCATCACACACCTAAGCAGCCATACCTATAACCTGGTGCTGGGCCTGTAACACGGCGTATCCCAGCCCTTGGCTTCCCTCAGCCGTTGATTCTAATGCTGTCTCTTGGTATTGGTTTAAATTGGATTAAACTTTGTATTTACTGATCAGAGTCAGTTGACTGATCTCCACTGCATTTATGACCTCCTCTTGGACTCACTTCAGGAGAGTGAAGTCCTATCAGTCACTTACAAAAATGGAGTAAGAGATGCCTTCCTTTAAAAATAGTATAAGAGCAGAGATCTGTGTACTGGCTTGCCCACTAGTGAACATTTATGCAATTTTTATCAGATAGTAATTACATAAAATGTTGGACTAGGTCTCAGTACAGGATTGGAGCTGGGCGCTTTCTTGTTCCCAGGTAAGCTCCCAGTCATTGTGCCACAGAGTCATGCTGCTGGTTTTAGCTACTAGGAATCTAGAGGCACACTTCTTCCTTAGTTTGTTCTCATTTTTAAGCAACAGATTATAACACTAAGAGTTTATAACAGAAACATTTGTAAGAAATTGCATGCTAAGTAGCAGATTGGCTAAAATCTGTTCCAACACACCTACAGCTCTCCGCAGTCATAAGCGTAACTTAAGCCAGACAATCAGGCATTCCTTCTACTAAGAATACTAATTATAGATCAGTGATTTATAATTGGTGAGGAAGGAAGAGGCAAATTTTAAATGAGAAAAAGCCTATTTCTGTATAGTTCTGGAGACTGACTCTTAATTAAAAAAGACTTCATTTTCAGATTGAGTTTCCCGTTACTGTTCTGTCTCAATTAGTTTTCCAGTGCTAGTTCACACGTGAGCTGGTTTGAACTGAACACTGGTGCTACTGAAGTCAGTGGAGGGTTTATACTGACTCAGTGAGTTTGCTGCAGGAAGAAAAGCCTGACATACCTGGCCACACTACTGGAAAACAAAGTAGGAATTTTTAATAAGCTTTTCAGGCACTGCAGAAGTACCTTGTAGACTAAGTGAATTCAAGATACTTCAGTAAATAAAGTTTAACAGACGGTGTCCATAAAAAAAAAGGAAATTTCTGATAAGCAATCATAAATCCTTTTAATAAATTAAAAGAGAAAGGATAGAGGGCAGCAATCTTTCCCATCTTTGTGGATTATCTAGTGTTTAGTTGGCATGAGCTTAACTACAGTCGTTCTCTCAGTACAGCTCTAGGGAGGCGTTCCTCATCTCCCTGCTTTCCCAGGTATACAATTTCTTGAAAATTATGTAGCTGAAATATCTTTGAGACTTCCTCCTGTCTGTCACATTTGTAGATACTGGCCAATAAATTTGAAATTATACGGTGAATGGGGAGAGGCAAGCAAGCAGACAGAATCTATTTCTCTTTACATAGAAAAACCACTAAAATATAGTGCTCATTGTCATAAGGAGAAGTATTCTATCTCCTTCTAACATGATACTCAGTGGCAGGAGAACTTTGGAATTCAATGCTTCTGTTGTGTAACCACATGCTAAAAGAAATTAAGCAAGTAGTGTAATTCAGTCAAAAGGGAAAAAAAAAACCAAACACCTTAAATTCCTTAAAGGAGAAAGGTTAAAGGGCGTAAAGAGGAAGCAGGAACTAGTAATCCTAAGTAATATTAGCTAATTATTGCTGATTAGAGGAAAGACTGCTGTCATCATAAAGCACTGTGCTACAGGAAACCTAAGGAAATAGATTTGAGAAAAAAGGGATAGTTAGAGCAAAACAAAAAAATCAAAAGAAATCTTACCTTGACAAAAAAGCAGAGCCATGAGATATGCCTCCTGTAGGCAATTATAAAAACGCTGTAGGGCTCATTACTTCCTCAGTTCTGGGCAAAAAACACAGGATAAGCATCAGGATTTCTTTTTTTTTTTTCCTAATGGGTCTGAAAAACATATCCAGCTGCCTTTCAGCCCTTCTATCGATCTGGATAATTTACAATGATCATTTTGTGTCCCCAGCCCTGTTCTTTCACAGTGCGTTACTAACCAGCTATTGTTGTTAATAATGCCAGTAGCTTTTGCTGGCTTCATCTAACGCTGAGGAAAGCAGCACTTAGGGACACTGATTCTTCTCATGTAGTAATAGCGTTCTTGTTCTTTTTTAAATGAATACAGTGCAGGGAAAGCAGTGACTCGGAGCAGCCTGAGAGTACCGCCGCATTGTAGGGACAGCCTGTGAAGGCATATTCAAGGCAGCTTTAAAACAGGGGAAGCTCCCTGGATAAGTACAGAGCTGAGCGTGGACACAAAGCCCAACCCGAGGAGCTCAGTCAGCGCTGAAGCATTTAGCCCGCTGTGCTGGAGCGTTCCTCTTCTAGCTGGTTAACGCAAAGCGGGTTTGGTCAGGCTGGTTTCTACTGCAGCCCTCGCAGCTGGTGTCCTCCGGAGTAGTGGTGCCTAACAAGTTTGCTAAAGTATTTCCTTATGTGTTCTCCTGCTCACATGACTATTAGAAAGAGTATAATTTCTCTCTGCAGAAAAACTTGGTATCTTTACTTTGGTAGTTAGCATATGGTCCTGTCTGAGGTTCACAAGCTCATCTTAAAAGCAACATGTGTTTTGACTAAACTTAATAGCTTGTATTTAAACACTAGGCTCATCTACTTCAGCTCTTAACCAAAATTAGTCCTTAAGTTTATCAGCTCTGCTCTTTTAATCTGAATTAGTCCAAGGCATGTGGATATCTCTTTTTACAGCATGGAAAGCAAATTTTCAGTTTCAGCAGAATTTTTTTGCCCCCCATATAATACAGAGCAAGTTACCAACTGTGGCATTTAAGCCAAATCTTAAAATTGAATAACTTGAAAACTAAGCTGTCATTTTGTCCTTACCTGCAAGTCAAAGAATTTGCAGATCAGGCCAGTTTAAGCCTTTCCTTGCCTTTACTTCTTGAAGGAACAAGATAGGTCTGAACATCAGCAGAATTTGAAGTATTTTGGCCTAGTCAGAGAGGATGTGTTTGCTAATTTTCAAGGATCTTCAGAAAGCAAACAACAAAAAAAAGTTTTAAAAAGGACAGATTTTATACTTCACTGGAACCTAATAATCAATGAATCAACTTTTCTTGTCATACACTGACTGTCTACTGAGAAAAGAGCTTCTCTCCTCAGCTCTAAAATGCTAAGTGCATTGTATCACTATTTTAACGGCATTACCTCACTGCAAACTGGATCATTAGAGCTCATACTCATGTCCCTCAGAAATACACATCAGCGCCCAAGACCAAAGACACGATGCTCCACAACATCTCACGAGGCTGTGACAAGTAGTCACGCCTCGAATCTTGATATGGAGTATCTTGTAATTCGCATGGAGTTAATGCAAATGTCACTTACAAAAGCCAAATGTATTTAACCAAACTCGTTCCCCAGCCTTGTGCTGGATTACAGAATAATGATTTGTGTAGAGAGACCATTAACAAAATATATTTGAAAACTGTGCCCATCCAGACACAGCCATTACTGCTGAAGTGAACACATTCCATTTTCCCAACTTAGCATGCTACTGCAAGTTAATTAGGTAGGATCAATCCACTGCAGTCACATTGAAACAATAGGAGAAGACCTAGTCTGAGGGAGTAGTGTATTGCAAAATTATGGTGCTATTTGCATGCTGTAATAATCTGAGATGACGCCACTTATATAAGTCCCACTTATATAACCAAGATTTGTTGTTGTCGTTGCTAGCATCAGTGGAGTCGAGAATTTACAATACCAAAAGTATTTCACAACTAAAGTTCAAATTTTTACTTCACCTTGACATATTATAATTTTTATTATATGCTTTCTCCAAAAGAGCTTTGCCAAAGTTATTATTGCTATACCACAAGGTCAAGAAGCCAAGTGGAATTGATTTCTTAGCCCCTTGTTGAGAAAACTGAGCGTGCAAGTTGAGCACACTCGAGTGTGAAAGCACACAAGCGAGCCTTGATGGCTTGATTAAACCAGACACAAATCTCCATATTTGCAGAATCCTGTTCTCATCCCAACACTCTTATTATCATCATCAAGAATGATGATCTCTCCTCAGCACACCAACATTTTGTACTTTAAAGCTTTTTGGGTTTAAATCCAGGACACAGAACTCTTCACTCGTTAATGTTGCTGTTAGTTTTGTTAGTACCGGCATGTCGGTTTCTGCTGCCAGAGGTGATGACATTGTGAGAGCTCGGACATCATGAGAGAAGCTGCAGTTGTGGAGGGACAGCTGTTTCGAATGTGTGCCTGCAGCCGAGTAAGTGGCGTGTGAGAACACGGCACAGAGCTGACTGAAGAACTCATTGTTCTCCCTTCATTTCTAGTTTACCAACTTGGGTGAAACCAGTTATTAAAAGGGAAGGTAGGGAATGTTCTTAAATGAGTCATGTTTGTTCTATGACTGTCAGACTACATCTGGAACTGGTTCAGTAGCTCTGTTCAACTGGTGAGGTCATTCCCATGCAGCATATGACACAGGCTGGAGCCTTTATACAGACAGCTGCAGGCAACATGCTTCATACTGGCTCCTGGCTTAAGAGATGTTCCATGAGGGGCTCAACAGGTACTTCTGCACATTGATGCAGTGTCTTCTGATGCTTGTGAGCATACAAGAAAGAATTAACACATATGAGAAATTTAGAGCCTTTCCTTCTGAGACAAAGGTGCATTCATATTATATATTTGGGTTTTTAACAAGAGCGGAAAGAGTTTAAGGACAAATGAGATGGTGTAATCAGTCACCCTGAGCAACGCCAAACCAGAGAATGCTGGTATGTAGGAGGCAGCCCTAGAAGCATCAGGAGAATACAAAGACCTTGATGGCTTAGTCAAAGTGTGCAACTCTTGTGGCTACAAACAAATCTTCTGATTTATTTTTTTCCATAGAGGAAGTGAGGAACATAAATGTTACATGAAGTTACTTGTAGACGAGGGAGAACAATACCTGATTCAGCACCATGAAACAGAAAACAGGTGGGATGAAACAGAGAGGAAGAATGAGACAATGCCAAAACCACAGAGAAAAATGCTGTGAAGTTTGAGAATACTTGAGAAGTTTGAAGCCTGGGCAGAAGTAACCAATGTACAGGAGATGAGAGATCTGAAAAGCTGTTAAAATGAATGCCAGTTACAGCAGAACAGCTAACCCAAGGGACAAAACAATGCAGTTTAATCCCACAGAGACAAATTGTGACAAAATTTGTTTTGCCTTTGAGATCGAATCTGACACTGTTAGGTTATGTTGGCATCACTTGTGAAATAAATTCACTAGAACGATGAATGGTGACTGACAGTGCCCATGCTATCACGGCGCGATGCCATCTGCATGGGCTGCCACTGACGTTCCCTAGGCTGTGCACCACAGTGCAGTCACAGCTCAGCTGGCCAGATGAAAATGTGCCTTTTTATTTTTTTTCCCTTCCCTTAAAGAAGTTTTAAAACAAGTAAGACAAGATTTCTTTAAAAATATTAATTAATTTAAAGGAAAATAAAGTTTAAAAGACAACCTGCCTTCTGCCATTGCAGATACTGATGTGACCACTCATCAACACATTTTAAGGGAGGGGAGAGTAGTTCTGCAAATCTCTCCCAGAAGTTCCCATGGATTCTGCTGTGGTCTGCAAAGAGAAAATACTCAGAAATAGAAGCTGCTAGTCTGGATGAACTGAAGTTTGATTCCTCTCTCATGTCTGGGTCAAATAGGAGCAGACGGGTCATATGCGGAAGGGCTCCCTTTTAATGGTTCTGTGCTTTTTTGCTTCTCTTTTTCAGACACGCATCACCTAAGTATGATGTGTTGTACAGCTATACAAGGCTAAGTTCGTGCTACACTTAATCATGCATTAGTGATGTGACTGCTCAAAGCCATCTTTTAATATAATCCAGACACAGGGATACCTGTAAGACAGCGTTCTCTTAATGCATCAGAAGGTACTTCAATATCCTACATGAGAGCTTGTAAGTCCACATATAGCCAAGGGAAGCTCAGAACAGGCACAGCACCACTAAAATGCAGCAATACTGCTCATACAGCCAGATTGGCTCTCTCTCTCCATAGGGCTTCAAGTTCTAGGCTCTGCAGAAGAAGCTGTGGGCTGGCTCTTCATCCTTGAGGATACTGCTTTTGCCTACAGCTCCCCAGGGGTGCTTTTTCTTATCAACAAAGACTGCTACTGTATTTTTTCCATCTAGCTGCGAACCCTAGGCATCTCAAAAATAATAGCATTTTCAACTGTCATTTGTGTTCAAAGAGAACAGAGATATCAGAGTAGTCAAGAGAAGTACAGTAAGCAAGAGTTTTGGTATATTAACATCTCGGGAGAAAAAAAAAAGTCCCTCAAACTTTGAGACTTTTGAGTGAAACAGAAGACTGAAACGAAACTTATTAGTTGACTGCCTGCCATAGGCAGTATCTTAGGCCACGTAGCTATCATGTGGCTAGACATTGGAGGTATCAATAGGGTTTGTATTGGTGGTAGAGGCAGGAGAATTTGAATCTAATTAATCCTTGAGGATATTGCTTACTATTGTTTCACCAATGATAATTTTGTTGGTCCTAAACTTCAGCTGAGAGAAAGAGATTTAAAAAAAAGCAACTGCTGCAACACAAGATGATTGGGATGACTGCCATGGCTGTGGGAGGGTAAATGCAATTGTGAGAAATGCTAATATGGCAGTGAGATGTTTCAGGTTTCTTTCATACAGGCAACAAGATGTTTGTGCACCACATAAAGCATTTGGCAAGTCTTTACCTGGACCAGAGCCCTGACTGCTGCTCTGGTCATAACTGATGGAACCGGCAACTGTGCACAGATGGACTGTCAGGGTGACTATGGGGGACATGGGCTAGTCAACCTGAAGCAAAATGGCACACAAAAGAGTAAGAACTATACATTGTTCTCACATGGTAACCAGAACATTAGAAAGTTTCCTGGTGAGCTCAGGAATGAAGTTCAGATCGAGCTTTCCAGAGGACTGAAGGGAGTCAAGAGTGCACACGCTTATCAAATGGTGCCTGATAAGCAAGTGGAAGGATGGCAAAACTAATCCAGGCAGTTTGTAGCAATAAGAAAGATTGAACTTTGTCACTGGAACTCATAGGTGACTCCAAAGTGGTTTGAAAGGAGATGGAATTGTTCTTTGCTGGTGCAATGTGTGCATTGTAATAACCCCATATTTCAAGGCTTCCTTTGTCTAGAAAGCTATATAAAACTGATTTACTTTCCCAGCTCCTCAAGCAGTATTAACCCCACTGTGCCTTCTGGCATTAAAGTTTCAGATGCTTGCTTTCTGCATCTTATTCACAGTTAAAACTAACTCGCTGGATTCTCAGCTGAGAAAAGGAACTCCTCCCCACGCCCCATGTCATTTGACACAGACCAGGGAGAACTTGGGGGTTTCTCCCCTCTGTAGCTCTTTTTGAGCATTAGAAAGGAAGTTTAACAGGGTTGGTGCAGGACTATATGATGCTGGTGACACCCTGGACCTGTCCCACTCTTTCACTGCACTGTAGTTCCATCTTACTACAGACTATGTCGGAGAGGCATGCACTGGTATTGACAAGTCTTTCCAAGGCTCCTGGTGAAGCTCAGCTATGGGGCAGATGTTTCTAGGCTAACCCAGAGAATATATAAATAACATGATGCTGGTTTGTACATCTTCTAGTAAAAAGAACAACCTGCCAGTTATTAGATGCGTACTAGAAGTTTAATTATCAAATTCACTGATTACATTCAACAGAGTAAAGCTGCATTATGGCCAACAGAGGGTAGAAAATCCAGGCTTACTTGCCTGTGCAAAGCAGTTCAGTTAGTAGCTGTTAATTATAATGAGACTGCTCAGATGCTAAGGGGCAAAGCAAGGATATTATTTCTGCAGAATTGTTCTAAAAGCTGCCATAGAAGTGTAATAACTCAGTGCATTTGGTACCAGGAAACTCCTATAGTAAAATGTGTTTAATGTGCCTACCACACTGTGGTAAGAGCTTTTGTTGATAGCTGCCCAAACCAGCAGTAGCGTTACAAGGTTATGTTCCCCGAGATCTGAAATGCCTGGGAAAGCAAAAAAAGATGGTTTGGTTTTACAGTAGTCATCATCACTATCTAGCTTTCTCTCATGTAGAGCTCTACCAGTCTCAAGATCACCTACTTTTCTTCTCAGATTGCAGTTCTGACCATCTTATTCCTGTGATGCTTTTTTTTTTTCTTTTAAATTTTAGATCTGTCAGGAACACTTAAAAGTGTCTTATTCCTTCACTTGCCTCCACACACTTCAGCTCACAAAGCAAAGCATGTAGATAGTCGCTTCAAGGTTTGTTTGGTCTTTGAACTATCTTGTATTGACTTTTCAAAGGGTATGCAAGTCCCAGAGCTCTTCACCCCACATAATTTAGTAACCCCTAAGAAGCAGTCCTTCCTTTCGTTCCCTGAATTTCCATGAATTATGCAAATCTGCTATCTGTATAGCGTGCAAAAATACATTAGATTTTTCACATAATCTGACTGATTGTGCCATATCCACCTTAATATTTCAATAACATTACACATAATTTCATTTTCACTTGGTTTTATCATTTACTAAAATTCTTTGTAAGCTTGAAAGTCAAGAATTGGGACATTTTATTTCAACAAAATTGAGCTGACTAGGCAACCTGACTATAAGAGTGCTTATGGGGTATTAGCCCATTGTGCTCTCTTAATTATTAGCATAAGCCTCATTTTGGCTTTGATCACTTTCCTGCGTTCTTCAGTATCACATTCATACATACCAATCAACCTAATTCATTCTCTCAGGCCTTATTTGCCATTTCACATAGACCAGAATTTGCACTGTATGGAATCAATCACTGCTTTTCCCAGCTCCTCCTTATAGACTCAAAGGACCCCCAATTCATTGCCAGATATGCTCAGAGTTACCGTGGAAGAATCTCTACATTTACTAAGAACACACTATCACACAAGAAGGCATCTTGACATTACCTGGTTTTGGTGCATTTGGGTGGGGAGAGACGATGCTGTATATCCTGAGTTGATTTGCAACAAAATTAGAAGAGCTGTTGAGTAACACTCCAGATGCACAAAGGTGCAGAGCTACCCAGGAGTTACTGTGAGGCTTATATTTTTTAAATGTAGGTGCAGTCACTAGGAGGGCAAGAAAAGCAGCTTCCAACTAGTGTTCCTTCCAAGACCTTAATTACTCATTACAAATAATGATAACAATTACCATGTCCCATTAAGGCATCACACTAGTGGCCAGCATCAGCTGTTTCAACTTAAGGCAGAGGATGACCCTACAAGAGAGTTTGTATTCTTCTCATAGAGAATCCTTCTCTCTTCATTTAAAAATTGTGTCTAAAGTACACCAGATTTGTGAACTAACAGTTATCTTGTGGCAACGAGTTCCCTGAGTGAACTGTGCAGTATTAAAAGCAAAACATATGGTACCATTAAGAAAGTTAAGAGTAAGGTCAAATGCACTCCCATCTGCTTCTCTTCACAATTCTTTAGTGGTTGTAGCACTGCCTTCGCCCAGCTTTTGGTACAGAGTTCGTCATTGTTTATTACCACAGAAGTGGTGTTTTTCTTTTCGGTTAGACTCAATATATAAAAACGCAGTGTGAATTAGAAAAATATTAATTTCCACAAGTCTTTAGCACTTACCAGAGATAGGGATTGAAAACCAAAGCTGCTTAACTATCCTTAAACTGTGGGTACTGGGAACAGAAATGATACAAAAGCGCAACTTCTTAAAACAAGATTTATTGGCACAAACATACATGTTACAAATGTCTACAATATTCTTGGAAAATACATTCACCACTTCAAAAACTCACTGTCCACAGAAAAGTACAGTAATATCAAACTTTGTAAGTCATCACAATTTCAGCATCAAAATGCATGCATTCATCATTTATAAATGGAATTCCACTGACCTCCAGGTAAAGCACTTAAAGAAATTCCCTGGTCTCCACAACATTATTTTTCCTCCCCAGAGAGTTCTAATAAGATGTTTTCTGCAGAGGCACAAATCACAATTTCTTGCTCAGTACGGCTGAGTCTATGAGGTGAGAGATGCAGTTCTCAGCACAGACTTTCAGATCCTTTCTGAGTGCATTGCTGCAGAGCTTAACCCTACCGTGTGGCCTTTAAAAAGATGCAATTAAAGATTTGGTCTGAAGTTTAGTTTTTAAAAGGGCAACTGAAAACTTATTTCTGGGTATTCCCTTTAGAGGAAGTAAAGCTTGAAGAATTGAAAGAAAAGAGGTAGAAAAAAGGTTTTTGTTTTGCTTTGCCAGTCCAGTAGCATTTGAAAGAGAGATGGCATTGCTAAGGTGACTTGTCAGGAGAAATAGTAATCTCAGTCAAAACTCTTCTTTCTTTGGTGCCAGTCTATTAACTTGGTAGCCAGTCGAGGTTTTGTCACTGACCTCAGCACAGAACTAGACTTTGCCAGATGTACTGAATCTGATCCTCTGTCTATGCTCAGCTTCAGCATTACAAGAGCAGGCTTCACATACAGAGAGGGGAGAGAATGCACTGATACCCTCAGCGAGATCAGATCTGGCTTAGTTCAATGAAAGCAAGGAAGAACGAAAAGTTCTTGATGTCAGTGGAAGCTTTTTGAAATATGGGGGATCCATTAGATCTGAATTTGACTCTAATCAGACCAAAAAAGCAAAACCATAAATCACTGACACTTAGGAAGGTGCACACCTTTATCAGCCTTGGTAAGGCAGAGAATATATCCAATGACAGAATTCACTGTGGAATCACCAGCCTTGGAGATTTTCAAAACTCATCAAGACAAACCCTGTGCAACCTGATCCAACCTCAAAGGTGACCCTGCTTTGCGCAGGAGATTTAACTAGACAAACTTCAGGGGTCTTTTCCAGCCTCTTTCTTCTACCATTCAAAGGGAAGGCTTCTCCTCTCCTGAAGTAGAACATGGCACAGATTGCATATCAGGCCTGGACTTAGTAAGGACAAATAAGGGGGTGTTTGTTGTCTTAAACAGAGAGTGGAAGTTCTCTAGATGCTTAAGTACACGTCGAAGTTGCTTCTGGACGAGGCCATGCTTCGCTCTTCACTCTGGGCTGGAGAGTCTGAAACACCCAACTATCTGTCCATTTGAAGTTTACTGTGCTGAACTGATTAGATAGCACCTCCAGAGGCTGCTTTTCTGTGTTAAGACTCAAACGTAAGTCATTAAGGAAGATACTAATTAGCTGGCTACAAACTCATTTCCTGCAATGACTAAAATGAGTTTATAATAAGGGTTCATATACTGCCACTTAGAGAACTTTTTATGCCACACAACAAACTAAGGGTTGCTCACAGTTGATACCGGCTTTGTTTAATCTCTTACGTATTTGGAAAGAGAACATATCACCCAAATGGCAAATGCTTGTCTACGTATATAAGCACTTGTTTCGGAAAGGGGGAGGAAAAAACAATAGGAGTTGTCAAATAGAAATTTAACCTCTGTAGCAGTTGGTGGTTCCCCCTCAAAACGTATTTTTGCACCAGACAAAGGATGTTTTTAAGCTCTGCTCTTGAGTAGGAGGGACTAATTTGTAATCCTGCAGTGGCGCTGATATACATAATGTGACTAAGATTTTACCACATATGTGGTCGATGGAGGGAGGACTTTTCATTTACAAGAAAAAGTAATGATGTTTTTCATGACAAGTAGTGGGCTATCAGTAACATTTTATTGTGCAGACCTGTGAAGGTGTCGTAGCTACATTAGCATTTTATTTTATTTTCTTTCCAGTCTGAGGAAAAAGCAGATGGAACATAGATTGAACTTAGCATTTCTAATGAGAAAAATTATTCTTTAATCAAGAAATAGACATTGGAAGCTAATTATTGAACTACTTGTATAGCTGCTCGTCATCTAAATAATAGATAAATATTATTTAAGTAAGTAATGGCTAGACTTTATACCCACGTCTTTTACTATACATTACTACTTGTATTCAGAATCTTTGTTCTCTTTAAGGTTCACAAAAGGCTGAACTTACATTATTTAGTACACTCTAGCTTGCTAGTAGCACAGTAGCCACGCTGACCACTGAATTTTCAGGCCTGGCCAACACTACTGTGATGAACGGAGAAATAGTTGCAACCTTTCAGGTCGATACTATAAATGTCATTAGCTGAATTTCTGAAAACAATTATGCATCTATGAATTTGTGGCTCCAGTATATGCACTATCTCAGACATTGATCTTACAAAGAAAACAACAGCAGCTGCTAGTTTAAACAAACCTGCAGCTTATCAGGGGGAGCAACTAATTTCAAAGGATAGCTTAAAATATTGAGACCTCTTAATTCTTTTCAGCTCTTTTCAGTTATGAAAACTCAGACCACCACCATGTGAGAGAGCAATGTAGTAGATTTAGCAAAATGATTTTCCATCCTCTCCTTAGACCATTTATTGGTGGACAAGCACAGATACTAGAGTGGAACCAGGGTAAGCAAAATAATCACGCTGTGTCAAAAAAACTTCATTACTGACAGACTGAAGTGCTATAAAACAAAGTGGGCATTCAGGATGTATCTTTGCTGCACTTTGGAGCCCTTATTTGACTGAAGTCCTTGACCACTTGCACAGCTGACAACAGCAGCACATCTTTGGACAGCATACCCCAAAGAGTGCGCTTTGCAAAAACTACTAGCTCATCCTTCCTGCCTACATCTCCTCTGTTTTCAAGCAAAAAGTGAAAGGAAGTAAATTCAACTACCATTTGTCATAGTTCATTTTCAGTAGCGGTCCACATGCACTTTAATAGACTAGCACTGCTTAGTTTTAACATAGGAAAGGTGCCCTAAGGTATAGCTGCTTCTGAAAAGGAGTTTACGGAATGTTGTTGGCTATATTTCACTTAAACCGCTTCCCAATTTCCTATCTTGTCATTATTGCACTACCCTTACTTGCTGGTTCTTCTCTTTTCCATCAAAACTGATGAAGCTACTCTTACAAGAAATATTAAATACATTTAATTACAGTTAAAGTAGCGTAGCAAAGATTCTGTTGTCTAGCAGTTAAGAATCTTCTTTTGTATCACACCATTCTGAAGGAAATTAAGATCCAGGAACCATATTCTGCCTCCAGTGCTCTCGTCCCATCACTGGAGGCTGGTCTGAGGACAGCAGGTCGTTATGGAGAGGAGGTTCTGCACCACTCAGGCCTGCCTTAGCTCTGATTGAGGCTAACAATGACAACATAGCAGAAGGCAGGGAATCAACTCAGAGGGCAGGAGAATAACCCTAGCCCAAACATGCTATGTTCCAAACGCACTGCACTCCGGAAGCACAGAGGCTTTCTGAGAGAACGAAGAGAGACTTGAAGAATAATAGAGAAACAGCCAGACACTATGAGCAGAGCTAAAGAATGGAGGAGCTCTTTTCATAATTATCTTTGCTCTTGTCTATAATATTTTCTCTTTGAGAACAAGTACTTTGCCCTTTTAAACTTCTAGCACATGGCTTCTTCAGTTAAATAGAATGTTACGTATGAACCACGACACTGTATTCATGTTTCCAACCAGTACAGGTTATGATTTTTGCTTCGGAGAGTTAGCAGATGTGATGCAGTCAAGACAGAATGAGGTTACTGCAGAAATGACTCATTGTTGAATAATCAAGTGTTTACTCCACCAAAACGGCATGTAACCGGACTGCCACAGTTTTTTTTTGCTTTATTGTAAAATGTAGCTTTTAAATGTCAGTGCCTCAGGAAGAAAGGTAAGCTCCTTGGGTGGCTCAGATCTCTTTTTATGCATGTGTTTAAAGGCAGCCAATCTTCTGGTTCTCAATGGAGAAAAAAGGCTACTGAGCGTATCAATGGAGACATACATTAATGAAATAAGGAAGGGAAATTAGCTGAAGAGGAAAACAAAATCCTTTCTTGAAGTGGAATAGAGAAGTGTTTCTGAAGGAAACCAGATGAAGAAAGAACACCTGATGTGAAGTTCTGGTTTGATTGTTTCGTATATCCCAGTCTGGCATCCCTTCTGAAAATGTCACCACCTGAGAAATCTTCAGCCAATCGTTTCTCTAGATACAATTAATTTTTTTTCAAACTGCATTCTTTGCCCTTTTTGATTTTTCTTTTAAAGAAGGTAAATGGTGCTTTCTCTTGCATGAAGAAACACATGCTCAGATGTATCTCATCTAGGAAGAGGGGCCTAAATCAGGTGAGAGAAAGAACTGGCTGGAAGAGCATCTCACTCTTCCCACTACACAGGGTGCCCAAAGGTTATGATCTGCTACGGGTCTAAAGTTCAGGTCGGGACATGAATCCAGACCAAAGAGACTTTGGTCTCTTTGAGGCCTTTCTTCAGTACGCACTGTGTACACTGGGAGCGAGCCCAGTGCCTTATATGGCTACTGGTGTAGCCCTCTTCCCTGTTTAAAGGGCAGCAGAAGCAGGGTTGAGATCTGAATTCTGGATCACACCCAAGTGCTCTCTAGTTTCTTTGTAAAGGTCTAGCACCAGCGTGTGCCATCAAGGCACTGCCATAAAAAATAACAGATTACAGATAATCCCATAGATAACCTCCCATGGAACAGAGAAAAACTCACTCTGTAAAAACACAAAAAAGAGCAGAGTAACATCTGAGCTTCTAAAAGTTCCTGAAGTTTGAATCTCCCATGGCAGACGCGCTTCTGAGAACGAGAAACCATCTTTTTACAGGTATGCTCTAACACTGACATCAAGTCCCCGTTCGGTCCCCATGTGTTGCCTGATGTAGTTGAGAGGCGTCCCTGCCCATGACAGGGAGGTTGGATTAAATGATCTCTAAGGTCCCTTCCAGCCTAGGCCAGTCTATAATTCTATGAAGTCATGAACTTGCTCTTAAGAGCTAAAATCTATTCTATTTTGACAAGAAGTAGCTCAGCTGTTCAAAAAGTTACGTGAAGCCCTGTCAGAGCAGCAGTGACAGAAATGAGATACAGAAACAGAAGAATTTCAAAAGGTCTTGCTACCCAGACAAAACCATAGCAGACTGCAGCCTGTTTTAATTAATTGCTCACACAGTTAATACTGTCCTGTTCTTCCATCAGTGTGAGTGTCCAAGTCACTTACGGCAGATCATTATTTAAAAAGAAAAAAGCCAAGTGTTTTACTTGTCTGAACTGTTCCTGGGGCTAACCTCATGCAGGTTCTGATAGAATTAAAGTGCCAGCTTTAAAAATCAAACTGGCTACATTTCTAAATCACTTCTTGTCTTACAGACCCTGGGTTACATTCAGAATCTTTATCAGATTCTCCTCTCCTCCTTCTAATAATATTGGATTATGTTGGATTGACAGTGCTGTTATGTAATGTTGTCAAGTGAAAATTAGGTCAAGTGCCCTGTTTGGGCTTCCACTCTACTTGCTCCTGCAAGTTCATGTACCTTTTTTTTTTAGGTTTAAAGCCACATTTATGTTATCACAAGATGAGCTAAATTGCAAGGAAGAAGGTGTAATGCCCAAGCAGGACTTTACTACCCTGTGGAGAGTGGATGCAAGTAACATTTCTTCAATCTCAGACGCTGATGTGCACTTATTGACAAGCCAAGTAGCAGCTGTGCTACAAGCACAGACCAGCTCCTCCCCATCCCATTTCAGCTTCCAAACGGTGTATCATGCTAGCATCGTAGCTGTACAGCTGTAGCCCAGAAATCAGAGGAAGAGTCAGCACTTCTTTTAAGGACAGAATATGCAAGTCTCAAGCAATGTCTAACTCCGGCTAAAGCTATCAAAATCCTTGTTTCCAGCCAGAAGTCTTCAGCTCAGTCCCAAGCTGGCAGTCAGAAAGCAATCAGCCTTGCAGTCCCCTGAGGGTTGTTGGGGATGGGCTAAAAGAAAGCCCTTTGTGCCCTTTTACCAGCCCAAGGAAAAGCCCAGGCAGTAGTTAGAGATGAAGAGTAGTAGCCAAAATTCTACCCAGTAATTGAAATTCTAATCAGCGCTGACTAAACAAGAACGAGTTAACCTTTTCATGGGAAATTTACTGTTCCAAATAGGCAGCTCTAACTGCATGAACATTTTAAATGTAGAGGCAGTGAGTGGAAAGCAATCAATCCTGGCTTCAACACAAATAAGATCTCCAACTGTGTTTCTATAGATTGTCCTCCGTACCAGTCTATGTATAGGTGATGGTGTTGCACAATCCATGACCCTGAACAGTCCTATATTACCATATTCTCCTTGCAGAAGAATTAACCCTCTGCAGGAGCTGTTTGACTGTGGGTCTGTGCATCAGGGAAGGACGTGGCTGTTCATGCTTCCTGGGCTGAGTTATAAATGCTACGGGGCTTATCTGACCAGTTGCAACCACCCAGCACAGCACAACTAGCAAACACTGAGCATTCATGATCATTGCTTATTCTCTCTGCAAAATTCTCCTTAAGCACAATTTGTATATACATCCACTGCAACGAACTGGTCTGGGTCTCTGGTTTTTTTAGTCTTAAGACCGTGTCAAGATATTAATTCTTCTGAGAAATTCTGAAGGAGATATCCTAAAAATTCAGAATTTCCTGGCTCAAAAATTGATAATTAATTTTCACCTTGGTTAACTATCATTAAATTATTCAGCGTTTAAACAAGAAAAACGAATTCAACGTTTCAGAGAAACCCTACAACAACAGCACACAAGAACATTCTCTCAAACTGCAATATGTCATTTCTCTTAATTACATCAAATGTTGGTTTAAGCTAATTGAGTATGAAAAATATCTCAGCTGAGCACTTTACAAAGATGACACTATAGTTTATGATTTATACACACACATACAAATTACATTAAATTTTTTAAAAGCCTTTTAACACCACTACTTTGGAAGAGTTTTTCGCTGCCTTCCTCTTCTCTGGGAAAGCTTTGCTAGGGACCCTTCCCTTTCTTGGCCTCTCTCCACTGCTCCCTCTATTTACCTATACCTTCTTCTTCCTGATTTTTGAACTGTCCTCACAGTCAGGACCATTTCTGCAAAGTGCTGCAGTGGTAGCTTCCTACAACTGTGCTGGAAAGCTGCAGACATCACCGAAATTTTTCATGTGCTTTAAGTTAGGGCCATAAGTATTGGGGATTGACTTTCAAGAGAGTCCCATGAAGTTTGACAGACAGTGCCTTGAGTCTGTATCTTGGTCATTTATGATGCTTATATTACCATTTTTGCATCTCACTTGGCTTTTTGGGGATTGTACTAGCTAGTGCTTTTTTGGTTGTCATACAGTTTTCTTTCTGCCTTTCATATCGAGGCCATCCTGTTTTTTTACAGAATAGCCCATAAGGCAAAACTGAAATCCATAAAAGATGATAATCCAGTCCTATTTCTTTTCTGCAGGCAATGCTTTTAGTCTTGGATACTACAACTAATCACAAAAAAATCTGTGTTTGGTTGGCTAAGTTGAAATAAGCTGTTTTACATGAATACTTGTAGGTACCACTCTCTTCAATAGGAGTAGCAGACACTCACTACCTCAAAAAATTAACCCGACAGTGGATTTTGTAATCCAACTTTAGGTGCTTAGATTGAAAATTTTGGCCCTAATGTTTCCTGCAACCTTAGATTTGGGTTGACCAGTCCACCTGACAATGTCCTTTTAAGCAGGAGCATCCTCATAGCTGCATTTTTTGATTCTGAGATGTTTAGGATGCGTTTCATCTACCACAGTTTCTGAAGGTCAGTGCGTACACATTTTAAGACACAGTGATAAGACAGTGTATGGAACTACTTGGCAGTATTTAGCTGGTACAGTTTCTTGTGGAAACAACAGAATTCCAAAACACACCACACTGAATGCTTATGGGTTATTACAAGCAAAAATCCCAAGACATCGGGAATTAAAAAGCGGAGTTCAACAAAGGAACACTGATATTGTTGGTTGATATGAACAAAGTTGTGCCAAGTCTTCCTTCTTTGCTTTCTCAGGTGGAGAAATAAACTGGGAAAAGAAGCAGAAGGGGAAAAAAAAAAGAGGACATAAACAAACAGTTATTAGAGAGTTATCGTTGTGCTTTATCTCACAGAGGTGTGTACTGTCAGAGAACGGCAAGCACCCTTAGCACGTCTGGGCTGAAAGAGCATTGCATGTCTTGCACACAGTCTGCCTTCCTAGCTGGAATAGGGACGCTCCTCCTGTGTCAAAAGGAGTTTGCAGGGGGAACTGGAGTGGAAGGCAGGGGAGACTACAGCTTAAAAGCTAGAAAGGGCAATGACTGACAGTGACGTTAGTCACCAGCCCCAGCAACATGTGCAGTCTCACATGCTGCTGTTGTTTCTTCAGCAGGGAGTCAGCCTGCTTTTCCAGGGGCCCACTGCCAGGGTGGCAGGAGGCCTGGCGTGGGCCATTTCACCACCCGTGGTAGCTCGTTGCTGTGGGGAGCTACCCGATTTATCTGTATCTACAGCCAGCCCTGCAGAGAGGGTATGCTCTTGCTCCCATTCAAATCCGTGACTGGAGAAGCCGTGCAGGTCTTGTCTGTGACAGCACTTGGACACTTGATGTCAACAGGATTTAACCATATACTTGAGAGCTACTGTAAATAAATACATCATTCAGTTCAATACACAGGTTATGCAACAGGGCCCTTCCTGAAGCTGCAACCTTTAGGCATTATTAGAAAAGAATCAAATAGACTGGAAAAATAATTTAAGATCCCAGAGTTTAAATACATTTATATCTCACTAAACTTGCACTAGATCTCACTGTGATGAGCCACAACCTGAGTTTGATGATGTGACCTTCGAGTTTGTGATTAAATACCCTAAACTCAACCTAAGCCACGTCAAACCTGCTATGTCTGGTTCTAAATTTATCAGGAGAGGCATCCAACATTTAAAACCAGGAGGGAAACAATGTTATTACTTACCTAGAATTTCAGCCTTAACTTCTAAGCAGAAATTATGAGCTGTCTTGTCTGCTTTTTTACTTTCTTGTTAAGATACACATAATGCTCGGTGATGCATATATACACAGCGATCAGTTCAATGGCTGCACATCTGTCCTCCCAGGTTACTGCACTAAACTGCAGAACAAAGGCCCGTCTTTCCCTTGAAGCCAGTTGCCCTGAGTATCCAGTTAATATAGTTAATTAATATCTAGCCATTTCCCATTCTTGCCGTATTAGTGTTACGAAACCCTAGAATTATTCTGGGTCACTCTGGTGCTAGCATTCATAAGGCTAATAAACTGCCACATGTATCTCAATCCAGTTAGTCGTGTTTACAGGTGATTCTGTAAGCCTTCTTTACAGAAGCAACAGAGGAAAATGGAAACACGCCGAACAGAAGGCATGTAATTTGAGAGCTGGGAATTAATTCACAACCACAGTCTAGCCTCCTGGTGAATCTCTTCTGGGTTACCAGCTGGATTGTCTAACTCAAGAAATCTCCCTTTTAGGAGTTAATGCCATATTACAGTTATGTCACATAACGGCTGTTGCTAACACGGAGGTTACATAAATAAAATGTTCAGTTCCTGTCATTACAAGATCCCTGGCTCCCGACCAGCATGACTGCTATTATTGATTTATAGCCTATCTTTCTTGTAACAAATGGGTGGAATGAGACGATCTTTTGAGACAAGAAATCACTAAGACTTTGGGCCATCTTTTAACAGTATTTAGGTAGTCAAGATGCAAAGGGATTTTCAGAAGCACTAACATCTGAAATTCCAGCTCATTTGGTGAGAACTAGGCACCTTCATGCTTTTAAAAAATTCATCGGATGCTCATTTGCCTGTGGGCCTTCACCCTCTTTTTATAGGCATGAGGCAATTCAAGTATTACTGTTCTCACTAGAAAACACCAGGACTGTGGCACTGGTTGTAATGAAAGGAAGATACCTGAGACTGCATAAAAAAATTATATAAACATGAAAAGGGGAGTCTTTTATCCTAGAGAAAGTTATGTAACATGCTAGTGTAAAACACATTAAATGTCAACAAATTCTACCTATTTGAGTGTCCAGTGAGTTTGCAGTAATTCTCACTATAACATGACACTAGAAGGGAAGTTTCACAGATTAATCAGATTAAATATTTTATATCCATTTTTTGTTTCATTTTTTAATATATCAGCATGCTGTAAGCCACAGAGCTATTGAGATCATAAATGAAAGAGAAACTGAATTACTCACTTATAATTATAATGAGAATGACTGCGCATACTACACCAAGGATGATCATCATCTATAAAAAGAAAGTTATGAGAAAAAGAACAAAAAGAGAGAAAGTCAGGTTTTCACATGAAAGACATTAACCGCTTAGTTTTTTTGCTTTTACTTAGTGGCTCATTCCTTGCACTTTTACTTCTTGCAAAGACTCACTGCACCAGGCTTGTTAATGCCCCAAATTTAGTGTCAATTTTAGGAAGAGCTGAACACCAGCAATGGACATGGCTCCTTGTCAAAGGTAGCAAGTTCTTGCCCATCAGCTAACATGCAGTGACCAACCTCATCCATTTCCAGCAGCAAAGAAAAAGGAAATTTCCAAAGCAGAACAACTCCAGCGGTGATTTAAGTGGTTGGATTCACACATGGCCATGTCCCATTTTACACTGGAGTAACCCCATCATTTTTCACCACATTCCTATAGTCAGGGAGGGAAGAGGCAGCTGGACACGTCTAATGCCTAACAGCTACTCGTGCTGGCTTTGTGCTGCTCAGAGAGGTAGCCCATGCTAGCAGGCACGTTAGCCTGGAAATGGCTCATTGCAAAGTTGAAATCTGTTCCCCCAGGAACAGATCCAGCAGTGCCAGCTGTGCACAGGCCGTACCAGCACCGGGTTTGTGTGGGGTAGAGGCCCCTGCGTGAGACTTGCTGAATACTAATGAGGCCAGCAGAGATGCTGGAGTCCAATTTCCACCATTACCCCAGTGAGAATGGAAAGGCTGAAACACAAGAAACATGGACGTGTCAAGTCAAGGCCTTCATGCCTCCCAGCCTAGGTCTGGAGGACAGAGCTAGCCACTGCCTTGCAGGATGTTTATTTTTCCCCCTTCCTTTCAGCATTTGGGAGCCAGAGAAAGGGCAAGTGGAATCTGTTTGATGGGGTAAAGTGGGAAGGGGCAATGAGGAATGAAGAATGAGGGTAGGTTTGGAAGTCTAGGGTAGCACAGCAGTCAGCATGGGTGAATCTAACTCTAAATCTGTGCCTGTAGCTCCCAAAAGCCCTGTCAGGCAAAGCAACTGAGAAACAGCTACAAGAGGGCCAGAGGAACCACACAGTTGAAATTCTAATCTAAATCCACTTACTTCTGGAGTGTCTGTGCATCTAGTTTACCCAGAATATTTTGCCTCGCTTTACATTTCATAGCACTGTGGACTGAAGAGATAAAGCAGGCAACAGACTGCTGAGGAATACATATGGGATTCTCTTTTGGGAACAGGTGGTTTTATTTGGTACTGAAGAGAAAAGGATATGAATTTTTGGCATACTGTTCATGTTCGTGGTGCAAGAGTAGAAAGAAGCAAGGATATGGGATCTTATATGAGTAAGAAGAGCTGAAGTTTCTGAGTCCAGAAAACACAAATCCTGGAGGAGGTCTCAAAAACCAAAGGAGAATGAGGTTCCTTCTGCTTGTGGGAAAAGATGAGACTTTGAAGACAGCAGAGGAAAGAGCTGGTTAATTACAGTCCTGCTCTCTGCTAATCTGCCCCTGTTTAAAACAGACTTGTCATTTCCTCACTTCTCATAGCGGTTTGCGGGACCAAGAATTTTTTTGTAGTTTACCATCCTGAAAAAAAGATCAAGATGCTGATGATCTTTCACAAAACAAAAGCTTCTTTTCTTTCACTACTATTACCTGTGAAAGTTTGGGGGTTCACACAGGGAAATGACATGAAGTAACCTACAGTGCTCTCCCATCCCTACCTGTAGGCACTGACTGAAGTATCAAAAATTTGTATCTACCTTTTATATACTGCAGAAATTATCTAAAGATTAAGTTCTGGTAAAGACCAAAGTTGCTTGACTTATCCTGGAGCCTAGAGGGCCAGGCATATCTTTCTCCCTTTGACAAGAAGAGACCACTTAGAGATGCCATCTTACAAGCAAAGTTCCATTTAACACAAGTGAAAATAACGCCTGCGACGAAGTGATTCTTAACAAGAATTTAGATTTCTTACCTTGCAATTTTTCCACCAGTATTTTCTCTTCAGCTTGGCTGCACTGGTTTCAAACTGTGAGGCACCTGCTTGCAATGCATCCGCCCGGTTGTCAAGCTCTGATAGCTTCTGGTCTCTTTCTAGCACTTTGTCCACGTTCATTCTCATGATGTCTACCACCTGCAAAGGCACAGCCTAAGGTTAAATTTCACACCCCGTGGAGCTGAAGGTCACCTGGATGCTCACCCTCTGGAATAGCACATATCCTACTGAAACCAGACATTTGCCATTAGGATACGTGAAGGCAATTACCTGGACAGTGCTTCAGAGGCCACGTCTGTGGAATCAGATACAGTGAGAGCAAGATGAACATAGCTGTATGGTGCTCAGATGCTCTTACAGGCAAAAAATAAAAGGATGTTATCAAATATTGTAATTAGTTTCACTAAAACTTTTCATTTCTTTTAGCCTAACACTAGCTACAGCACTATAGATACAGAAAACTGACGGAGACCAGTACCACTGTATTAAAATTTGGTTGACATTGTCCAGTCATCACTAAGACTAAGCCATTATTTTTCTTAGACACTTAATATAACTTCCTTACATGAACTACAGAAATTGGCTAAAGGCCGCTCTAGAGGAAACTGTATACCTTTCCTAACCAAGGAATTTATTTATTCTGCAGCTCTTTTACAGACAAGATAACTTTGCAGATGCAAGTTGAAGTTCTGCTTGAAAGTGGAGATGGAGAAAATCCTACTTGAGAAAATTCAGCCTGAAGCGTAGCAGGGAGCTCATGCCACAGCTCATTGCACAGCCTCAGTGATAAAGGTGCACTCAACCAGTACACAATAGGTAAGGCCTATTCATGCATATATTTTACACTGAGCTGGATGAAAACCTTATTCTGGCAAGCCAGTAAATCTAAATAGAAATCCTGTACAAATTCATCACTAGTGTAAATGTTGGATAGTACACGAATCACAGGGAAGTTGTGTTCACTTGTTCTGGCAGGGAATATGGTTGCTGGTCTGTTATTTCTCATACTCTGTAATAAGGAAGTCCATGCTGTTTGTATTTAATGTAATTTAACTATTACCTGCCAAAACCCAGAATTATTAAAAAAATTATATAATTTAAATACAGTGAGATGAAAGCCATAGTGAAAGAATCTTTGATAGGACTGGCATAGGGTTAAGTACTGCTCCAGAACTCAAAACATTTCTTTCACTTGTCTACCAAACCTAAAACAAAATCAAATGTTTTTGTCAACCCAAATTTTCTTACTTGCTTTTCCAACCCAAAACCTTACAAGCATTTAACTTTATATCAAATAAAATTTTGTCCATGTTTCATAATGAGAATTTTAAACTATTTGAAAACACTTAAACAAAAGACCTTTACATTTCTTTCCCATTCTCTTTCTTTTTTCTTAGACCAGAACTATTTATTGACCTTAACCTGACTGCAGTGAATACTTGTCCAGATGAGACTGCATTTTTGTCAGATAAATAAATGTTTGCCTAGACTACAGACAAGATTTGGACCTCAAAAATAAGCTCTAGGAGGCCTAGAGAGATCAGGGGGAAAAACCAACATGAATGTAGCTGAAAGTCTCTCTTAGCACTGATATAACGTTACAAAGATCAGGCATTTCACTAAGATCAAACATTTTCTCTTAGGCAAAGTCGCGATCACGTTGCTGAGTTTTGGGTTTGGATGTGCTGTGCCCAACAGCGCTTGGCGAGCAGCCGCAGGAATGTGGTGCCCTGGTGTTTGGTGCCACCTACAGATTACTTTCGCACAAGACACGAAAGAAAAAACCAGGAAAGATCTAGTAGGAAGGCGAGAGCAACGTGTAACAGGTCGCATCCTCACGTTCTGTACACCGGTTTCACCCTAGTGACTTCACCGTACCAAAAGCCCAGTGGTGTTTTTCTCCTTTGGCTATTCTTATACTGTGATTTTCCTGTCAAATAACGATCTGCTGACTGCGTGCTACCCATTCAAAACCCACACCAACCTCAGCCTGCCTCGCAAACGGGAGGCAAAAAACGTGTGGATCCTGACTACCACCCACGTAATCCTCAGCTCCAAGAGCTACTCACTGTCCCCTCCACACTGGGCAAGCGTTCCTGCCAAAATTACACCATCACGCTTCACAAGACGACAAACTTGCAAGGGCTTGGGTGAAAAGTCTCAGAATACAGAGCACCTTAAACACAAAGCAGGGTTTTACTAGCCTTACTGGAGCCATCTCCATTGATCTGCTTGAAGAGCTCTACGTATCTGACCTGCATCACTCATTTTAGACAATAACTAGCAATTATTTTTCATCTTCTAGGGACAATTACTTCTGCTGTAGCTCACATAAACAATTACAGCACCATCATGATGTAAGAGGTTCAGGACAAGATGTTTATTTCATTATTCTGACCCAAGACAAAAGCTGAAATGTAATATTCCTTTCCCCGTTGGAAAAGACACTCCACTAATGTCAATGAAGTTAGTGTGATGAGAAAATTAGTGATAATGAGAGAACGTGGCCTAGAAATTTCTGCAATCAGAGGATGCTCTTATGATCAGGTTTGAACATTAGCAGTGAGGAGGCATAAAGCCCCTGCTTCAGATCTTCAGCAAAGAAAAAGTTCTCAAAAAGACAAAGCTCAGTTTGACAGGTGTATTTAAATCACCTTAAAAAAATGCATTTGAGCTGGATGTTGTGAGGTCTTCTCTACCCTTTTTAAAGCATATCTGAAGCTTTAGAAAATAGAGGACTTTACACATGTAAATAGCTATTTTCTAGCATGTATTTTATTGGATTGCCATTAAATAATCACACAAGCCCTGACCGCTTCCCCATAGACAGAAAACAATTAGCCACTTAAGTCTGTACAGGAGTTTAGCAGAACTCTGTACTTAATACCCAGCACACAAATCTGCACAGCAGGCATGCAAGGATGCTACAGCTGCTACTGCAGCTGCTGGTACAGCTCCGGAACTACATCCAGGAGCAGCAGTATGCTCACTTGTTCCCACTATCCCAGCAGTCAGATGGACACTGGTATTACAGCCAAGGTGGCAGGGTAGTCTGTGCGCTACAAGAATTTAAGCATCCAAGCTGGAACATGCACATGCTCTTCCAAGACCAACGAAAGGAGTTGGGATTTGTTGAAGATGCTCTTATGACATCATATATGGGTGCCTTTCTTCGGGGATAAACTGTGATGATTCATCAATAGAGCTCTGGCTAATGAACACAGCCGTACAATTCTTAGGGCTTGAATCTATGAGAAGCCAATGGTCTGTTGCTTTGAGATTAGTGTCTAACTTTTAGGAATGCAAGAACACATTAAAAGAGCTGGTTGTACCACATTTTCTTCTAACCTAACTGATTGGGAAGAATTCCTGAATTGGCACCAATGCCCATGCTTATTCTGCAGCACCGTTACTGGTACAAGGTTGTTCACACACAGAATCCCTTTCGTACTGTCTCCTCAAAAATGCTATCCTTCGGTAAACCTGATTTCTTAGATCCACTGCCTTCAGGTAAGCAGGACTTGCTGGATCATTAGGGAGGGAAGTATCTTAAAGGAAAAAACGACCAACAACATCAGTACCCTTGTGGTGAGCAATAAATCACCTGGAGCCACTTACCTCATCCACCCGGGCTTGTGTCTGCTGCAGGCGTTTGTTGCTTGACACACTGGTAGCAGGGGCTGGCCCTGCAGCCCCAGCACTGGTGGGACCTTGGGTAGGAGCTGGAGCAGACCTAGGTCAAAATCAGAGAACATAAAAAGTGACTAAAACCATCTCCACTTGTTCACTGCTCGTTTTCTGGAACAAGTCAAAAGTACTTATCTCTTAAAAGGAGTTTTCCATTGTGTCACAGCTCATGTTTTCCATTCCTGGATCACAACCCTAGTGCCCCATTCCCTCCCATGCTGCAATTAGTTTTCATGCTATTTCTTGACAGGTCCATATCAAACTCTCCCCCTCCCTTGCTGCCTTTTTGAACAGCAAGCAGTTCAGATTATCTACCCTAAGTTACACCAATGGCCAAACTGATCACAGGCCTGACTAGCAGAGCTTATGTCCCACTAAGGGAACAGACTCTGCTCTGGGGATTTGGTGTGGATGCTATAGGAGCCAGGGCTGCAACACCTGCCTGAAGTGACTGACACCCTTCCCTGCTCCTCGGTGTCTGGCTGGAAGCTCACCAACCAAAGATAAACCAAAGAAGAGGAGAAAGGAACAGAGGAGGTAGCGGGGGTGAGAACTGCACGCAGCATACGGTTAGCTGTGTCAGGCATTCAGCAATGCTTAAGCACCCCACCGGTGGTCACCAAATATCCCACCAGAGCAGCTGGCCGGGCTCAAACATCTGCCACAGGCCCTGGATGAATATTTGTAGCGATGCTGTGAGCAGAGCCCTGATCTGCACATCAGCTCTTGTCTTAAGCATCGACACTGGCTTTCCACAGGTTGCTCTAAAACAAAAGACAGAACAAAAGTCCCTTAAAATCCGACAACAGATCCAGTCTGTCTCAGTGCACGAGCTTGTGCAGACAAGTCAACCTGCCAACCCAAACAGGGTCCCTCAACCTTAGCCAGTTGTTCTTCGCACTCACACTTTAACCTGTAGGACCTCACCTTTCTTTTCAAAAGACCCCTGTCACTTCTTCCTGCAGAGAAATAAATCCCTTCCTGAAGCTGCAGAGGAAATGCCTAAGCATGTGAACTGAAAAATACCACAAATCCTACTCATGCATTACCAATGCCTTCCCACAGTTACAGACCGAGAGAACACAATGTTTCTCTGTGAATCATTCCCTTTTACATCCTCAATCTGATTAATGCTGCTCATTAATACGCTGTCAAAGCACCTAGGGGCACTAAAGTTAGTTCCTCAAAAGTACCTTAAGCTGCAAAGTCCAGTTTGACAGTATCGCCTGTGGGCTGAGATCCCTACAGATAACACTGACTCTCACGGACTCCGGTGACAGAGCAGTTGTTCACAGACCCAGAACGCTGTGGTATCTTACACTTTTTTTTTTTTTTTAACTGTGGGTGAGAAAGTCATTATGAAGCTTTAGCTGAAAGAAAAGAACTTGAGCTGTACACAAATTGCTCATCCCTTAAGGACCTCATAGCTACTATTAAAAAGAAAAAAGACCAGATGCTGCTGCCACCTGTAACAGAATTACTCCACTGAAGAGCCACAGGCCAGAATCCCAACAGGATTTATTCTGAGTTTACGCTGTTGTCACAAAGGATCAGAATTGGACTATAGCATATATCAGACTCAAATAACACAAAACAAGATCTCCCTGGAGCATTAACAACTTCAAAGTGAGTTCCTAGTACCACTTTCCCTGGGCAGTCTGTTCTAATGCTTGACAGCCCTTTCGGTGAAGAAATATTTCCTAATATCCAATCTAAACCTTCCCCAGCACAACTTGAGGCCATTTCCTCTTGTCCTGTTGCCTGTGACTTGAGAGAAGAGACTGATTCCCCCCTTCGCTACAACCTCCTTTCAGGTAGTTGCAGAGAGACATGTCTCCCCTGAGCCTCCTTTTCTCTAGGCTGAACAACTCCCAGTTCCCTCAGCCACTCCTCATAAGATTCGTTCTTTAGACCCTTCACCAGCTCCGTTGCCCTTCTTTGGACACACTCCAGCCCCTCAATGTCTGTCTTATAGTGAGGGGCCCAAAACTGAACGTGGGATTTGAGATGTAGTCTCACCAGTGCCTAGTACAGGAGGACAATCACTCTGCCAGTCCTGCTGGCCACACTATTTCTGATCCAGGCCAGGATGCCATTGGCCTTCTTGGCCACCTGGGCACACTGCTGGTTCATGTTCAGCCAGCTCCCGATCACTACCCCCAGGTCCTTTTCTGCCAGGCAGCTTTCCAGCCACTCTTCCTCAAGCCTGTAGCACTGCATTTCTTTCCATTCAAAGAAGTAAATAAGCTTTTCCCAACCAACACAAGCAGAATTTTTTTCTATGGAAACGTTTTGTCACACTGTTCACTACCATAAATATTAACCAAGCTCCCCTCCAGCTACACAGTGTTGGCGTCCCAGAGACTGCAGCAGGGAAGCACGTGAGAAGTGTTTTTCCTGGCCACGTGTTTTTGCTCTTAAGCACAGCTTCTAAGTGCAGCTGTGTTCTTCGACAATGCAATGTGGTAACTCAAAAGTTCAGTGCTCCAAACCATGTACCTTTTCTCCTCAGTAATTTTTATCTTTTTTTCGCACCTCTCAAGCTGTCCTTAAAATGATTTGGCATAAAGTAGACACTTTACAGTTTGTTCTCTTCCAGCACCCTTGCTACCATCTAATTTGGTTTCAACTGTATTTCCTGGGGCTTCTCTTCTCCCTGTGCAAGAGAAGAATGGATGGGAAGAATGGGTGTTTTTATAGCTGCCCATCCAGCAAGAGTTACTGTAACTACAGAAGAGAGACGGCAATCTTCATGCTAGTAATTAACATAATTACAAAAAATCTAATATAAGAATAACCAGAGCTGGGTGCTGCCTACAGTGCAGAGCTACTCCTTCCAAACCTTTTGTCTTTGGACTTGAGCTCTCCTTACACAGTAACGGCAGCTGCTTTGCTGACAGTCTCGTGGATCTGAGCAATGACCTGCCACAAGCAGAAGAGCGCTCGCTAGAAGAGATGCAGCATCCACCACAGAGGCGACAGCTCAGGTCCCCAGGCATGGCAAGTCCATCCTTAAGCAAGTGTCTTTAATGCCACCAGCAGCTCTTGCAGGTTAACGAGGCATGAGCCCTCTCTCATCATTAGGCAGCGTGTAATATCCAAAAGAGGCGAAACAAACACAAAGATACCTGCATCACCTCTCCTCCTCCCAGCCTCCCAAGGCACTTCACAACAAGACAGAGAGAGCTCATATGGGTCCAGCCTCACAAGGAATACGTTAAGAGTTTGTCTTTGAACGTAAGTTCTCTAGTAAAGAAGGGAATTGAAGGCCTACATCACTGGAAAGCAACAATACTCTCTGGAATATCTTGGTGCAAAAATTCTAGAATGAAAGTCCAGCCTACATTTACGTAATTCTTCTGTTATTGCCTCTGTACGGTGTCATATCAGCTTAGAATTTCTCGGAAGCATTATTCAAAGAAATTTATGCAAAACATTCGCACTATTTCAGAAAGGCTTTCCTTTGAAATACATGAAGCATCATAACTTTAAAGTCCAATTTCTCATGGCCTAGCATATTTTTGGGGAGATACAAAAGAAAGCAAAAGTCATACAGAAGTTCCATCATTGGGCCTCTAGCCTTCAGACTTGTGTACTTCATTTTTTTTAGGAAAATGTAAAAAACTTACCATCGACGCTGAGAATTTTCACTCCCAAGAGCAGGTCACATTAATTTTGAAGGTGGAACAAAGCTCTACTTTTGTTGCTGAAAAAAGGTATAAATCCTTAGCAAATATTCTTAAATGGTAACCACTCTGCGATGGGGTACTCTGGGAGAGTGACGAGTATACTTACTTCAGGACAATTACCACATACTTAAGAGTCTTGGCAGTTAGCTCATCCTTTATCTAACATTAGTTACATCCTCACTCCCCACCGTGCCAGGTTTTGCTTCAAGTTAGCTCATGAACAATCCGAGTGATTGAAAGCAGGTCTGGGTATGTGTGCAGCCACCTAGGAAGAAGCACCGGGAGACCGCCCTAGTGATTCCATAAAATGGTCCCAGCTGGCTCAGATGACCTCAGTTGTTCTAGTTACTTGCTGGGCCAGAAACTGGTAGGTCAAAACCATGACTAAGAGACTTGTCATCTCACCTGGATATTTTGGAAGCAATTTACTAGCTAGCTCTGACAGTTAAAGGGAGCTGAAACTCTAAGAGAGAACTGTAGATACCCGGTGTTACTTCATTCCATTTCAGCACTTGGCTGACAGAACATTAAGGATGACAGTGTATCTAATGCTTTGGGAAGCTGCCCAACACATACTTCCATTTTTGTTTATGTGTGTGAGCTCCATGGGAGAATTTTTTTGTGTTAGGCTAAGGAAGGGAGATGCACAATGCCAGGACACCACTGTGACTTTGGTACAGTTTACATTAGGACCTCAGCACCTGCTTTCAGCAACTTGTTTTATCCATCCAAAGTAGATTTGAAAGCCTCCAGCTACAGGACCTAATCCCTTCAAAGTCTTTATCCCAACCACACTGCCGTAAGCTAAGGAAAGGCTATTATTCCTGCATAGACCTGGGAAACAGGTACAGGGAGATTAAGTGACTTGCTCAGTGGCACAGAAAGCCTGTGGCAAGGCAGCCCAGGCCTCTTTGTTGCCATCCTTCTGTTCCCATCTTCTTCAGCTACCGAATCCAAATCAAAGCTCACAACCTACTTCTAATGGCAGGAGTTATTTTCTAAACCTCAGACTTCAGTAGTGAGAAGCACACAGTTGAAGTTGGCAGCACAAGGAAAGTGAGAATTACATCAGACAGCTTTAGCTGGCGTCAGCTGGCAAAGCTCAGGGGAGGGGGCAGTGAAAGCGCATCAGTGAAGCAGAAGATTTGACCAATGACCCCTATAAGAAGTGAAATGAAGGAGGCAATCTTCTCTGCATCCCCATTTGATTGCTCTTTCCTCAAATTCCGTGGTTCAAATAAAATATAAAATTGCACTCCCTCTCTTCCTCAATTATTTTTTTTTTTACTGCCCAGGTACCATATTTATGGAGTCAATATTTACTGTTGAAACCAAACTTATGTATATTTAAGACACTTCTTCCATTTGGACCCTTTCAAAAGGCATCTACCCATTTGGGCTTCACTGCTTAAGTGGGGTTTGACAGTGTGATTCCAAAGGTGTTTTTTTTAAAAAAAAAAAACAAACTTGCAATGAAAAAAAAAACAAAAACCTCCTGTAATTATAAAATAAATCAGAATGCTTCCATAGCTCTGTACTCCTGAGACTTAACTCTAAAACAATTATTTAAATGAGCTACAAAAGCAAATTCGTACTCTACTTCAGTGACTACAGAGATCAGTGAAGAACCTGGACCTAACAGTTACTGTAGAAACAAAGCACTCTCACATCATCCCTGATGCTGAGAGTGTGCATTGGTGAATTCTGAAAGCCTTGAGGCAGGGCGGATCTCTAAGGAAAAAAGGAAGCTCTGTAGCACTGGGGGTTTGCCCTTAGCTTTGAACTTGCTTTGTTTATTCCTATGCACTCATAGCTAAAACAATTTTTCTACTACTAATTTGCAAAGGGAGACTTTCACTGATAATACTTAGGAGCCTGCTGCCTTCTGGAGGGATTTGCTACTTCCCAGTTTTCTGGTAATTGGATTCTACCACTTTGGATTTTATTTCTGCAGTAGGTCAGTTTAGCCAACACTAGCATGAAAGCTTTCTAAACAGTCAGTTTGGCTATATGCAGCTTGACACAGTCCTAACAAAATCCAGTCTAACCAAAGAGTTCTGTGCTAGCCTATTTACATGCCATTTCTCAAGGAAATTGATATCTAAACTCTTTAAAGTTCTGGGCCTTCCAGACTTAATTGTACAAGCTTAACAATAGCACAGGCCTAACACAGTGGTGTGTGGACAATCATGTTTCTGTTTGGGAGTATATGGATGTGTTTGTCTAGAAGTCAAGAGACTTTAGTTGTCCATCCCAACATCTCCTACCCACATTTTTGGTTTTCCCATAGCACAACGGGCTAGTGTCAAATGGCAGGTCCTTTCACTCTTTCAAAGCCACATACTAATTCTGTCAGAGGAGGTTCAGGGAAGAGATGAGTTGCTTCTAATGCCCCCACGACATTGTGCCCTTCAGAAGTAGGTTCTCAGCCTTCTTACAAGTAGATAATGATGTTCTCTGCAGCAAGGTGAGAGGACACTCTTCAAAAAAAACCACAAACCCTGGCTAGAGAGCATGACCTACCCAGTTCTGAGCCAGATGCACTCAGTAAGGGAATTTGCTTCTCAGTTCAGCTGCCCGCTGACTGTATGTATTTCAGATTTCTAGCTGATCTCCCTCCTCCAGCTATTAACTATCCTATTTTAATAGGCTGCGTTTATCCTTGTTTTCATTCTACTAATCTCTCTTTCATAGGGGGAAAAAAATAAAAGCTGCTCTATGGGAGTAAAGAAAGTAATCTAATAAAACTGGTCAGGGTGAAAAGATAATTAGGTTATTGACAGAGAGGTATTACTACTGGGCTAGTGGGCATTTGCATACTTGGGGGTGGAAGGATTTTCAGACTATGGAAAGATGTTTTCAGCCCTCTGAGACTTCACAAAGGGAGAAGAATTAACTCCCCACAAGAGCAAACAGGCTTCCTTCACTACCAGGGAATCATCACTGCTTTAACAGGGATGTTGTTCTTAACTGTGCTTTTCAGTGTTCCATCTAAGCCCCTCAGTATTCAGTGAAAATGTGACTATTGACAATTAAATGGCTACACATGTAGACTCATTCCCTTCTGTGACTATGAATTTTACAAAGATTTCTCATGCTATTTGTAATAATTGGGTAATGAGTAATAGTGAATTGGTGGTAGGATAAAAAAAAACAACACACATATAAAAGAAATTAGCATTTGAGATGTCTTAATTTTGTGAAGATAATTCTGCTTTGAACACATTTCTGTTCCTGAATGCGATTTTCATGCACTACCAGCAATATTCTACAAGGACGCTCCCTTATTACAAAATATTTACTCTGATCATCAGCCAAAGAATAATACCCCACATTTAATGTCCTGGGAACACATTTAATTAAATATTCCCACCAGTTTATTATGACTGCATTGACCATCTGGTGTGCTAAATATGCACGCAGAGGAAAAATAGAGGAACCTTAAAGGCATTATCTTTAATTTGATCATCATTTGCTATTCTAGTAATGACTGATGTATCTTCTCCAGTATCTTCTGTTTAAGCCAAAGGAGTATTACTTATGAGCCCCAAAGCACCCAAATTCTAAATCAAGCCAGTTAGTTCAGCCAAATGATTTTTGCGACAAACACAAGAATTTGCCAGAAGGAGCTGCATTGTTTCCGTAATCTCTCTAAATTGTAGTTTTCACAACAAGCAGTTGTGGTGACTCAGGCAGGGTTTCTGTTAGTCAGAGAAGGATTCCTTTTCTGAAATAGCAAAGCTACAGATCTTTTTTAGATCCTTCTTTCTCCTTGCTGTGATCCTTTGCAAAGGCTGTGGCTTAAGATAAAGTCAATGCAATGCAGGGACATTGATTTGGGTGTTAACCACTAACCACGCTTTGCAGAGCAGTCTACGGATTTCTGCAAACTGATGATGATGGGTTAGGCTGCTCAGGGTGCCAGCGGGCACATTTTATGTTCACAAATTAAAAACTCAGAACTACGCTATAGAAGCCAACCACCAAGTACATGCTAGTGTTAAGTGATCACCTATCCAAAAAAGCACCTGCACTTACCAACTAATTCTGCCACATCTTTAGACCCCAGTTGACCGGTCTCATCTTCACATTCAAGTAGACAAAAGAAAGGTTTAACAAAAACGTATGGAACTAATGAAGCAGATAACCCAGTAGACAGTCACCATTATAACCTGGAAACTACTCAGTCTGCTCAGTCTGCTACACAAACAGCAGTTAAGAATCCTGTTGCCCCAGACTAGACTAACCAGAGGGCCAGAGCAGCAATTAGGTTTCTCTGGGAATAAATGGGAGAGGGAAGGAAAAGTCCCAAGTCACCGAGCACCAACGGAGCTGGTTAGTTTGTGGGGCAGCCCAGCACCTCGCTGTGCTCATCTACTGCCAGCGTGGCACGTGGAATTCCCAGCGCCCCGCTCCCACCAGCCCCTCACAAACTTCTGTGTTAGACCAGATCTGGTTCTCTCTGATCAAACTACTTATATTTTTTTCACAGCTACAAAGGTCGCAAATCTATACACCTAAATACTGAAATAACTAAACTTTAAAGTAAATCTCCTTTTGAGGTAATTTCCTCAGAAGGACCAGTGACTTTAGCCACTTTTAATCCCATATTGGTATGGTTTTCCCCTTGGAAAATGGTTAATTCTCATTATGTACTGATTAGAAACTAACTGTAATCTTTATACGAAATGAGATTTACTTTAATTAGAGAATGAAAGCAAATACATGTGTAAGCAATTACTGAAAAATTTTTCTTAATATTTATACTGACATTAACATTATATTGCAAAATATAATTTATCATTTTCTAAATTATGTTTGTTTAAATTCTTCATTTGCATCAGGCTGGTTCTGGATAGAAATTACAGTTTAATAAAATCATGTGGAAAATCCATCATGTGAAATTTTCATGATAATGAAAAACTACGAAATACCTTCAGTTGAATGACTACACAGAAAAATATCAAAACCACTGTGTGGTACTACAAGCCAGTTTTTGAAAGGAAGTTCTGTTAACTCTAGTTCCTGGGTAGTATTGACCTGTTAATAGTTACAAGATTTCAGAATTAGCAGGCTGGAGGCTCTTACAGTAATTTCTCTTCATTAGCTATAACAATACAAATTGCTTTTTTGGTTGATTGGGGGGGGGTTGTGTTTGGTTTTGTTTGTGGGGTTTTTTTTTTAACATTTCTCAATCTGTCAGCCCTGAGTGTCCAGGTTATGATGTGGGCTAAGGGCAATAAAACGGACACAAAGTTAAGGTCTGCAATCTGGTTTTGTCACAAAATAGTTACCGTTTCAAGTTAGTTGAATACAGATTAAATCTAGTGCTTAGCTTGTGCTTCCAATTTCAAATATGTTCATTTCTTTTTGATAAAGTTCCTTATGCTCCATCAGTCTCCTATGTTTTTATCTTAATCTAGCTCATTTGAGCTGATGTGCTCTTCAACTCCGTCCCTGAGAGCTCTTGACTTTGCAAGGCACGTTGGTAGCAGCTCTTCTCCAGTTTCTACAATTCTGTCTTGCACGCAGAGGTTACTTTACACATCTGGAAAACTAACACAAAGACATACCACCACAGGAGAAGTTGCGGTTTTCTCCCTAGAAAACTTTAATAAAGGAGTTTTAGTTTAGGAGGGTGTTTATACCAAGCACTAAAAACAAAAAATAGCTTTGACAGAAAAATTAAATCTCAGATCATTAACACAAAGCCTTTATTTTTCATGTGCTAAGTTACTGATCTGAAATTAGGAAAAAAGAAAACTGATTGCAAACTGAAAAAACACTGGATTAAAACAGAAAATCTCCAAAGCATACCAGGCTGCGGAAGAGAGGAAGCCTAACAGGACAAAGCCTCACTCAGTGCCTTACTAGGTAGTCTGAAACAACTTAAGAATAAAGCAATAAATACACTGAAAACACAGTCTGTATCACTGCTGTCATTTTCCTCTCCATACTGCAAGAAAAGGAACCACAATCTGTCTTGGAAACTATAGGGCAAAGATACAAACACCAAATAGGTTGCTAGAGAAACGTTTTCAAGAATTCAGGACTCTAAATCCAGAGTACATCTGAACAAGCTGATGACGTTAAACAGCCTGGTCCTTCAGGTACTCCAGAATCACACACCTCTATGCTCAACCTCTAGAGCAGTCGTTATGGGCACAGCTCAACGGAAAGGGTAAGCTTTACGCAAAGTCTCAAGCCCTACTTCTGAACAGGAGCTGATGTACTTGAAGTTCACGCCAACGCAGTACGTTATGGTTAGACGTGGCCTTCATTTTCCACGCAGAGAAGTGAGAGCATTTGCTCCTTCTAACTTTCTGTGTAGGCTTCCAGGATCACGGGCTATACCCAAAGGAGTCAACAGGCAGCAGCCGGGCAGGGAGTGGGAGGGAAGGATCAGGGTAGGGTTTGACTCAGCCATCCCCTGCTCGCTGACTCATGTACTGGGTGCACAAGAAACTGCTGCAATTTGTTGCTGGTTGCAGTCAGTTAAAAGTTAACTCTGATGCAGAGGAGCAAGGAAGACTCTCAAAGGAATGGTAAGATTGATATGCTTTCCCTGCTTAAGTATTATTTTTCGGATCTTTTGAGACCCACATTAAAACCTAGGAGGCTTGAGGGCTTTCCATTTGCCTGGAAATTACTTCCCAGCATTCTTGTTGCACTTTAGAAGGAAATTAGCTATTAACATGTGCTTTTTTATTATTATTTTAAAAGCTTCAGCAACAATAAAAGAGCTGAAAGTCAGTCACATTTCCACCAGCAGTGAAATGTTCTTGCAGCCTTACCTTATACATCTATTCGGTGGCAGTTTCATCACAACTGAACTTTTTAGGGTAATTACCATCCTTACTTATATTAAAGCTTAATTATCAAGAGGCTTATTAAGCTTAAATCTTCTCTAACTGCTTGGCCAACAGAATTCCAGTGAACATTTTGTCCCACCTATTCATTACTTAAACAGCACTCACACTGTGTCTGCATGTGTTAAGAATAGCAAAAAGTATTTGTACCAAAAGACAAACTTTGATCCTTACTTCTCACAAAATGTCACGTTCATTTCTTGAAGGGTTTCCATGAAGCCATGGAAAGCAACCATGTCCATTTGCAAGCAACCACGTCCTCATCACAGGTGCTCCACCTTCCCACAGTGTTATGATTCATACAGAATGATTTTCCCCCCAGTTTCAAAATCTATCAATTACTGAAACTAGATTCCATTTCACCAATCAAATATATTAAGGCAATAAAAGGAACCTTCTCATTTCAAATTCCCATTGAATGAAAGAAATAAAGCCCCAGAACATTCTGAGTACAACAAAACCAGAGTCTTAAAGACCTTTCAAAGAGACTACTAAATCATTTGGCAAATTAATGTGACTTCATTAAATGCTGCCTAATAGAAAATTACACAAACAATAGAGAAACATGTTTTGAGCACTTTAAACGGGTAGAATAAGATTTGTCTACACCACCACAGTGCAACACTGAGAGCCTTGTAGTTGCCCCTTAGACTATTCTCCCATCTTTATCTTACCATCTGTCTTTCTCTCAGACTTCTTGATTCTTATTTTTAATGACCATCTTTGCTTTACACAAAGACCTATGTTTAAACCACACCTCCAGAACCCCTACTGTACTTTCAGAAGCTTACATACACTCTGTGGATCAATGCCGAGGCTGAGATATGACATCCAATTTTCTAATTTAGTTGAGGTACTTAAATCAATGTTGTGCACACCTGTACAAATTGTGACAGTCCAGAAACTGAACTTCAGTTTTGCCTTTTCCCCCCCTTAATAAATCAATCAACTTCTACTAATTCAGTAAAGACAAATTTATCTTGGTTTTATCTTTTAGTCTTGTTACACTCAAGAAGACTGCCTTTTGCTATTTTTTAAAATGCTTAGACAATGTCTTGAAAACCTGTTGCACCTTCCGTCCTTAGAAGCAGCCCTTGGGGTTCTCGAGCTAAATGGAAACACTCTCCTCTATGTCTGCGGAGTATTGTTATTTTGCTTAGCATTCATCTGAAACTTGGAAGTTAATTATTTTTACCACACTTCAAAAATAACCACTTGTTCCTCATCTCTTTTTTTGAAAATAAAAAGGTCATTAGGATTGAGAAGAAATGGCTGAGATTTTAACTTGTTATGCTTTAAAACTCAAAGACTTAATTAAAATTGGAACTGTCTACATGTTACAAAAGTGAGAAGAAGAAATTGGTAAGAATCATATTTGGGACAAAGCAAACCTTTTACAACCAACCATAAAGCCTGGTTTATATTAACAAAGTAAGTCAGATCATTGAGGCATTCTCATAGCTCACATTTCCTGCCCTCAAAGCTACTCTTCAGTCTTTCCATTAATGCTATATCTTTTGAAGAGCAAAGTATTACCTCCCGCTATTGTGACTGGGGTACAGATATACACCCTAAAAGTTTAGTTTGGAGCAAACATTCTGCATGTAGTTTGTTTCCATATAAAAGCTAAATAATGTTCTACAGCTATCCCAACTAAATATTGTGAATTAAATCCACCTGTCCACAACAGATTCAGCCTACCTACAGGAAGATTCAATGCATTGATAGAGCTATTACTTTTTCTTTTATTATTCCTTGTTGGCTCCTGTATCCTTTTTTGAGTCATCACGCTGGAGCCCGTGCTGTAATGCAGACCTGGCACTACAGGTTCTTCAAACACTATTGGGAACCTTGTGGTTGGCATAGAGGAGCACGATGACGCACCAAGCAGAGGCAGAAATGTGCAGGGCTGTAACCAGTTCCCTAGGTAACAAAGAGATACTATTAAAAGAGAAAGCGGTGCCACAGTGGTAAATAAATAAATGCATACAACAAAGGCCCACAAGCATGACTAACTTTCCTAGCCCTTGTGAAGAAGAGAGAGGGGCAAAGCATGTCAGTTCACATGCCTTGTATCTGTGAGGAAACAGAAAAATTCCTGCCCGATTACAAAGTCAAACAATACCCTTGATTCACAGGTTCCTTTTAGGCAGCCAGCAATGCTTTCTGCCTCCCAGCCCTTTTCCTCTTACCACCACTTTCCCAACTCCCTTTCACAACAAACAGCTCCTAAGCAACAGGTTTGCAGTGAGTCAGTTGCACATGGCTCCTCGGCTGAGCGCGGGATGGAGATTAGTGACCCAACAACGCACAGCCCTGCTTCCAGAGAACCGATGTGCTCACTGAAGGCCGTGAAACTTAATAAAGAAGTGCTTTAAACGGGTGCAGCTGCAAGTCATGCCGTGAGGCATTAGCCTAGAAAGAAGGCTGCTCTATGTTAAGTGTGCAGTTGGCACGTGGCATGAAGCATTTCCTACCAATAAGGTATTCCCTTAAAGTTAACTAGCCTACAATTAAATTAGATTTTATTTAGATGGCAACATGACATCTTTAGGCTTTGGACTGATGGTAAAGATTTGGGGAACTAAGAAACAGGGAAGTGGGGCATATCCACACAAGCTCAGTCAGTTCCCAATGTAATCAGATTTTGACATAACTGGGAGTGTTTCAGGGAGGAGACATCCTTTTGACTGAAGTTTTTTGTTTTTTTTTTTCTTCCTAACAGAATAATGGAGAATAGAAAATTTACCTGGAAAAGGCCTCACAAGTTCATCTTGACCATTCCTTTCCCTCCAGGGAAGACTGACTTCTACTTCAGATCTGAAACAGGTTTGTCTGCCTCAGCCTTTTCTGTTTTTTATTCCCCCAATCATATGAATATCAGACATTTTGATGGTTATTTCACACTTCTAACTCAAGCAAAGCTCCTAGGGCACCAGACAGAACTATTTAACCTTGCAAATATGCTTTCAAAATTTAGTCTTCAGGCCCCTAAGAGAGAACTGGGCAAAGCATATCTGTCGCATAAGTCCCTCAATCATCAATCTGCTGAGGGACTGAAATACCTATAAAAAGAAAAAGTTGTGAAATGTGCATATGAAGAATCTTGGTGCCTGCATGAAAACATTAACAGCAAGCTCTTTATTTTATCCATGAAGTCTTGGAGTAGTGGAACAGCTATAGAGCAATTCAGTACAGAAAATGAACAGAAGTCATTTTCCATGCTAGGTTTGGTGGAAATCACGCTGACTTTGAAGAAAGTGTCTACGAAATTTTTTGCAAAGTCCACTCTAACTTGTGAAGGGTCCTGCTCAAATCAAATCAGTTCCCTCATCGCCCATTCTCGTTTAAACCAATTTGATTTAGTTTCCTGGTCTTAATTAGAACTGGATAACTTCCTAAGAAAAATTTAATAATATACTCAAAACCATTAAACTTGCAGTACCTGCTGTCTGCAAATATTTAAATGACTAAGTAAGACAAATATTATCAGAAAGAAACTATAATGTTATTGGGAAAACAGATTTTGAAGCCTGATTACAGTGTTCAAATTAGGGAGAAAACCAGAGAATTAGACCAGCCTAAATAAACAGACAGCATTTATTTTCTTTTTTCCATCAGATTGTAAGTAAAAACAACTAACAGCTTTTTAGTAATCCACTGTATAACAATTATCAGAGATTATTTTCAAATTATTTTAAAACAAAACCAAAAGAAACCCTGTTAGATGCTCAGACTTCTCACAGGCAATTCCAGATTGAACAGTCAAAGAAATAATAAACTGTGAAGTACTGATTCACTTTAAAATCACAGAGGTTATTAGTGCAAGACTTTGTTATGCAGGTTATTTATAAGTCATTGAAGTAATTCCACACATGTGCATGCATGAATATATGTATGTGTGTGTTTGTGTACATGTATCTCAAAACCTCAAAACCAGTGACTGTCAGAACTCAGGAAGAAGATCCTAGACATTAAATTATTCTCCAAGCTAGCAAAGAAAAAAGTAATGGTCTAAGACTTGTGAGTAATCAATTCAAATGGTTAAAGAAAGGCTAAATTCCAAATAAAAAACCTGAACAATCCTTGCTGTAGACCAAGCAAACTTGTATTGGCTTAAAAAAAATAAACTGTGAAATAATACAACTACACCACACACGAAGTCAGAATCTGAGTGCGTTTTGGGCTTTGTCCATGTTTGAAGCTGCAGTTCATTTGGAAAACGAAACACACAACCTCTATGAACTAGTTTGATTTTTATCAATAACTGCTGAATCAGATATTAGGATAAAGTAGATGTTTGATAATTATGGTAATCTCACCACACTGCTACATCCAACTTAACCAAGTCAATGAAACACAACTGTAACTTGCAGAAAAATAGTTTTGTTCGCAATCCCATCTTCTTGCTAATATGAAAGGTTTTCTGTTCATCTTGCTCATATACTCTTTATATAAAGTCACTGAACACTAACAGAGATTGTCTTTCATGAATCAAAATAGCAGCCTACAGCTCCCAATAAAGAACCAGTAATTATCACAATCTCATCAATATTCATTCAACCAAGCATAGTTGAAGCAGGTTTATTTTTTACTTTGTGCTCACACAGGGAAGTAAACACAACAATAACAAAATGATCCAACTTCTTTTATCAGGGGAGCACCTGCCTAGTTTTTTTACTCTTGTGTTCCACTATAATCTTCTCTAGATAAAGTGGCACCAAAGGCACGGTTTCTCTTTAGTAAGTTTCCTGTAGGATCAGAACCTCAAAAATATCAAAACATCTGACTTATTGCATAGTACCACAAATTTTAAAAAGAAATGCAAGTTCTTACTAGTTGCAGCAATTGTGTTGCGTTCACATGATTACCAGCAGCCATCCTATTTAATGCACCCCCTGTGCATATACAGATGAATATCAATACTTCTGCAAGGAGCTTGAAACTAATGTAAGAGAACAGTTCGCAACAAGTTACTGACATCTTGAGACCACACAACTGTTTTATGGCAACATCCCAGAGACCTTGCGGCATACTTCTACACCCTGAATGATACTTCAATGATAAAGAACCTACTAACACTCCTTGCTAAGCATTTCTTTATTATGAAGATTCTGCCTAACTTTTCATGAGATTCAATAGATTTGAAGGGCTTGATTTTCTGAAAAAAATCTCTTTTACACAAGTTTGCCATACTGCTTTGGGGTTCGTTTTTTTTGCGTTTGGGAGGGCGTTGGTTTTTTGTTTGTTTTTTTAGGGCTTTTTTTGAATTAACTTGAACCTTCAATCCTGCACAGTTTTACATCTAGAACTAATCAGAGACATTATTTACCTACCTACCTGACAGCATGTGCAGGTAGCACAGAGATCTTTCTTGAATTCAGTAAGATTGGTCTCCTATCATCAAAAAGGAAAAGTTCCCAGTCTGACACAGGTATCTTACTTGTGAGAAATGCCTTGATGAATTGCATTTGTTCTGAAGAGCCTTCTAATCATGTGAATTCAGAGCATTCTGTCAAGCAAATATGCCCAAATCACACATAATTCATTTAAATCATACGGAAAAAAACCAAGAGCAATTACAGTGTTCCATCATGATCATAAGAAAGCAATTATAGTAAAAATATTACTATCACAACATTTCAGGAAATGTCCAAGGGGCTTTTAATAGTAGGGTTTAGCTCCATCGTACCATTTTAGATGTCCTGTGGAGCGATGGGAGACAATTGCCAATGTTCAAAAGGAGAGAACATTTTTGCCTGATTCAGTTATAAGCAGCAGCAAATAAAGTAGGCATTAAACTATTCTGACTGTATCCAGTAAATACAGACAGTTTCCAGAATGTCGAACCTTGTGTCAATGTATTGAGTCAAACAAAAGAAAGAAGAAGCAGGTCTGAGTCTGCTAATTCTTGCCATTATTGACTTGTCAGTTATTCCTTTGAAGGTATGCATTGGATTCATTTATAAATTTCTCTGTGGTACACACCTTGGAATGAAACACAGATTTCAGTAAAGGTGCCAAAAAAAATGCATTAGTAATTGCTTGCTTTTTTTTTTTATCATTTGTACATTAATTTACTTGGAACAAAGTGCATCAAAGCAGGACAAATACTCAATCCACTGGCTTATTTATTTATAGCACGAATACTCAAGGTACATTATCATACTTCTTCCCTTTGTATACAATTTCTGCTTCTTCTGTGGTTAGGGTCCCAAATGAGTTTTTACTGATACCAAGATTGAGTCTTATCCTTACTACTGGTGTAACACATGAACAATATTCAGAATTACTCCCTGGTTTACAATATCATTCACAAAAAAAGCTACCTTTGCAGACTATATTATAAACTGTTCCATGAGGAACAAAACCAATAAATCCTGGCTTCATATCCAAAATTTCCACGTCACTCCCTAGTCACCAAAATAGAACCACAGAATGCATTGGGATGGAAGGGACCTTTAGAGGTCACCTAGTCTAATCCTCCTGCAGTGAGCAGGGACATCTTTAACTAGATCAGGTTGGGCTCCGGTTTCATGAAAGATTTTAAGGGTCATTTGAGATTTATTTTCTTTCAAAAGTGTGCACATGGCAGGTACACAGAAAGACATGTAGATACATCAAATGATTAACAACCTATATTTAATTTCTGTAACTTAGCATTTAACAAGCCACCAGTAACTTACGGCCTTCCAATCTTACGCATTCTACTGTTTTCCTCTTGCTTTCAAAATCTTTTCAAACCCCTATAAAAACAGCAGATAGCTCATATACAAAAAAAAAAAAGGTTGTGGCTTCAGAGTTACCTCCCTTTGTAGCAGCTGAAGATCTGCCTCAGAATTCAGACAGCAAACATACAGATCTTCAAGAACTGTTATGAAGAAGTGGCCAGGTTTGAGAGCACCAGGATAAAAGCTTTGTGGGGCTCCCCAGACTAGACTTGATCGCTGTTGGGATCATCCTAGACCAGAATCCCAATAGAAGTTCACAAAAAAAGAAAAGGAACTTTTTTCCCCCACCTGAGGAAGCAGCAGAAGGTGAGCTGTCCCCAACAAACGGTGCTCCTCCACAGCATGAAAACAGGAGGTGGGAACACCAGCAGTACAGGGATTGTTGAGGAACAGACAACAGCAATCCTCCCAAGCTTGCCGGCACTACAAGGCTGCTCTTAAAAGCTCCTCTTAAGTGCCCTTTTATACGGAGCACCATGAGACCCATTTGGGTCACCTCCCCATAGGCACGGCTGCCCCCTCCCTCGCGGATGGCCACCTGCACCAGGAGCCCCAGAGAACTTTTATCCTGGGGCTTTCAAACCAGCACAAGAGCTTTGTAATTTCGTAAGGCAGAGTAATTGGTGTGAGAAAAAAGCAGCTGACAGAATAGAAAGAAACTGGGGAGAGAAAAAGAACCCTGAGCAATAAATTACTTGGAACATCATTGCTCCAGTTTCATCCCCCACAAATTCTTCAGTAGAAAACCAAGAGGGAGAACGAGTGACTCTTCATTTCGTTATTATCTGCATCCAAAAATTATTATATTACATATTATTATGTATTTCTTTAGGACAGTAGCTCAGAGTTAACCCAGCCCATAGGTCCACACTGACTCAACTGTACAAGAGACTTCCCAGCAAGACAAACAGAAGTTACCAATGGAGAGTTGTGCTACGTGCACTGCAGTGAGATATGGGCACCTTAATTAAGAAACCTACACATAACCGAAACAAACAGCCTCTAGAGGTAGACCTGTATAGAAAATCTGTAGTAGAAAAAAACTATGTAGATGTTTATGACCTTCTAATTGGGTGAAAGCATCATAATAAGCAACACACACCTCTTCCGACAAAAGATTTATAGAAGAGTAAATTAGTTAAAAAAAATCAATCCAACATTTCCTTTAAATTTTATCTGTTACTGCCTACTGGAAAATGTTCTCTAAACTGAACTAATGTTTCTGAATTATTTATTACAAAGAGTATTAGCTATGAAATCTACACCTTATTCAGTGCTTGAGTATTTAATGCACTGCGTTTCTCCTGTTACATTTATGATACAGACAGTCCAAAGGTATTTTGGACCATGGTTCATTTGCTATTAGGGGCAAACCCTGGCCCTCCCGGCTTGGCTGTTATTTTTGGTAACTTGTGAATGTTTAACCAAAACCTCTTAATATCAGCAAAAGAGTAAATGTGCTTCTGCAATAGCTATTGGAGGATGAACAGTTCTTTATAGTGAGTTTCTGAGTATTGCTTCTGTTTATATTCTTCGCAACTATTTAACTCCCACCCAATCAGGCACAAATTCTGAACAATGAGACACCCTGCCTTATGGCATCTATAATGCAGATAAGTCTCTTTTTTGTTTGTTTAGCTTGTTAGCTTAGAGGGACAGGGACCAATCTTGCAATATTTGTACATGATCAAGTAGAGCAGAGACTCTGAACTCCACTGTAACACCAGACACTAACTCTTTTAATGTGGATCTGTTGTTCCTTTCAAGCAAATATGGAAATTCAAGGAACACCCAAAGCTCTATCTCAGCCCCACTAAGCCTGTGAAAGTAATGACTCACCTACTAATGGTTTTTCATAAATTAGGCAGCTAAAAATGGGTAGGAAGCGTGAAACCATTAACACTTCCTGTAGTGTAAATTCTCTCACTGCATGTGAAGAAAATCCATGGCAGCAAAAATAAGAGAGATGAAGGTGTCAGCACCCGTCATGTTTAGATATGTTGTTAATAATTCAAACCTTCCTACTTTGGAGCGTATGGCTTTAGAATGAGTCATTCTCTATTTCCTTTTTCAGATAAAAACAGAGGTTTTGTTGCTCACTAATTCCATATGTTTTCTTCCCAGCTATTAAAAGGGAAGAAAATAATATGGTTAAAACTGTGTGTGTTACCAGCATCATCTCGTAGTAGTACCCTACCATAGCAACGTTTTGTATGCTGCCATCTTCCATACATCAGCACTGAAATGGAAATGATTGGTGGCAAAAGAAAAGCCATACATGGTATTGGGAAACAGAAATGACACAGGAGAGAAGGAGAGGCTGCACTTTTTATGGTCTTTGGGACTTCGGGTCTTTATTCCACAGAGCAGGTCAGATGCTCTGGACCTGACAGAACGGCACGTGCCCAAAGGGCAGCGCTGTGATTACTGCTTTGTAGAATTGGGACAGGATAAAATAAAGGTTGAAAACTGAAATTTCAGGACCAGTATTTAAACTTGGTTGCTGAACTAAAATGGGTGATAAAAAATAAAACAAAAAGCAGCCTTTGTTCAACATTCTTGCTTATTGCTTTTGAAGAATTAAGGGATTCTTCTGCAGAGTTTGGTTAAGCTCAACAGCTTCGAATACCTATATTAGATACCAAAAGCAAAAGGTACAACCGTGGTGCCAGACATAACATTATGGGCACAATACCCTCAGGACACAGAAAGAACTATAACAGACCCACTCTCCTAGAAAAAGGTGGAAGAATCATGGGCCTCCTACTCAGAGCTGGCAAAGGCCTCGATATATATTTCTATATATAACATATATATCACAGCTCTGGACGTATTGCATAAGTCACCCAATGAGAGCTGTCCTTCGATTACTGCTTCAGAATTTTGTTGGCATCCTATTATCAAGACCTCCAGATATCATATATTCAGGTCAAGGTCTCTCATCTAATTTCTAAATAGGTAGAGTAATAACATTTCTAAGGAAAACCATTTGTTCTATCCAACTCAGTCTTGCTGCATCTAGTTCACAGCACTTCTTGTTTCTTTGGTCCATACAACACCAAACTAAACAAGATCTTAAAAGAACAGACAATAGAAATGTTTTGCTATTAATAACTGAATTCTGTACTCATGTTGCTCTACTTCTGGTCTACGCACTCACTGGAACCTATTCCTTTACATAATTCTTTCTATTCCTCGGGACAGACAGGAGAGACTGCTGCTCTTGCAGCTGCTATAAAACAAAGAAAAAGAATTTCTAGTTTAAAGAGAAGCTAACAAAAAGAAAGGCTTACACTTTTATTTTTAATTAAGGTAAATATATTTAATTTGAAGTTGCCTATGAGCTGGAAGCAACATATTTCCTACATCAGTTCAGCCACTTCTTGGAATTTAAACACAAAAAATTTAAAAGATCACACAGCAGAGGAGCACACACAAAGCACAAGCAATATTAATGAGGAGAGAGATCT
>NW_009729594.1:540-813 GCF_000703405.1 Apaloderma vittatum | reverse complement strand
AGCATCCCCAACTGTGTCCCTCTCTGCCCATGCAGGTGGCCCTGGTCAGCGAGCCCGGACAGCAGTGGATGAGTGCTGGGCGCTGGCCTAGCTGTACACGCACACCGGCACCATGGACTTCGTCATGAAGCAAGCGCTGGGCGGTGAGTGGGTGCTGTTCCCCACTCTGGGAGCACCACCAACCCGCCACCCCAGGGAGGGACATGTGGGGGGACACAGATGTGGAGAGAGTCATCAGCAACACGGAGTTGCTGCCCGGGGCCCCCTGGGGTC
>NW_009729594.1:0-237 GCF_000703405.1 Apaloderma vittatum | reverse complement strand
TCTTGTGCTTGACAGTGGCAACCAAGGACATGGGGAAGAGGCTGGGGGGCGAGGAGGAGAAGGACCCCGATGCGCAGAAGAAGGAGGAGGAGAGGCAGGAGGCCTTGCGCCAGCAGGAGGAGGAGCGGAAAGCCAAGCACGCCCGCATGGAAGCTGAGCGGGAGAAAGTCCGGCAGCAGATCCGCGACAAGGTGAGCACACACTTCCCCTGCACCCACCCCAGCCCACGGCACCCAG
>NW_009729593.1:0-67746 GCF_000703405.1 Apaloderma vittatum | reverse complement strand
GAGTGGGTAGGGAGAGGGGGAGCGTCGGCCTGGCCTGAAGGGCTGTGTGAGGGCACCGGCGCTGGCTCAGTACTGGTGGGCCACGTCAGATATGGTGTCACCAGCGGTAGGGGTGGGGGGCTTTGGAAGGATGCGGTTGCTTCGGCCTTCCTTGGTGTGCAGTAATGAGGGTTGGCTTTCCGCTGGGAAGGCAGCCCTGGGCCTCCTTCACCTGCTGCTTCAGGTCCGAGTTTGCTGGACGCTAATGCCTGTCATGATTATGGTGGTGTCACATCCCTGCTTCCTGGATCTTTTTAGCTTTCACTGAATGGCTGTGGTATTTGCTGTAATTTTAGGCCTTTGTCATGACTTTGAAGTGTGGACTGCTTTTAGGATTGCTTCTAAATGGGAGCAGTGTAATGAGCTGAGTTTTAAATGTCAGGTAGTTAACACAAAGAGAGTTGTTTTTACAGGAAAGCACCACTGATGCACTTGAGAGAGACTCCTTACCTGTCATTATTTGATGCAGGGCTGACAGTGCATGCATTTGGTTTCTCAGGTCACCATATTTATGAACAAATCCTTTCTACTTCCTTTGTCTTAACGTCATTGATTTTATGTGACTTAGAGAAGGATTCAGAATTTGTCATGCTGGGTGAACATGGGTCACTTCTATCATATGTAAACACAGATGTAAGGATTGTGAGTTTTCTTTTTTTATGTTTCAAAAAGTGTGTCTTCATTATCTTACATACTTGGGACTCAGCTGCCATAACGTGAGTACCATGAAACCTTCCTGCTCTTAGCCCATTGTTCACCATGGGATGAAGGCACAGAGAACTAGTGACATATGCCAGGCTGTGCAGGAAGCTTAGATGAACAGGAATGATACCTGAATCTGCTGTGTCCTAAGCTAGTGCTCATATCATAGAATCATAGAATGGCCTAGGCTGGAAGGGACCTTAGAGATCATCTAGTCCAATCTCCCTGTCATGGGCAGGGATGCCTCTCAATCACTCCTCCTCTGTACAAAATGCAAGTACCAACTGGAGAATAAAGCCTATGTGATTATCTTTTGGCTGTGACTTAGTAGATCTGATATGTCCTGTATAATTTTATGGAAAAGTGTGTATGAATTTTAGTAATCTAGTAACTTTGTAAATAACAACTTGGACAATAGCTTCCTTAAGTATGCGATGAGTATTTTGTATCAAACAGTATTTGCTATTTACTGGCAGTTGCTATCTTTAGTATTTGCAAGGTGTTGTGAGTGGCAGTATCTCTGAACATCTGTATCCTAAATTATTACCATGTTTGGATTCTGATATTTAATGTTTGTTTTGTCTATGCAAAGCAACTGAAGAGTTCTCTCACTGAGGTTATAGAGTAGGCCTTTATGCTGTTTAGTAATGGTATATGTGATTCTTGCAAGTTGTTCTAGTCATCTCTTGCCACAGTCCTGAAAAATAAAAAGACGGAATAACTTTTTGAAATTGTAAAAGTGCTTTGAGATGAGTGTTTTATTTTTTTTGCAGATGCTAAAAGCTGCTGGTGTGATACACAATAAGTGGGAAAAATTTTAGTTTGTCAAGTTGTTAACTTGTGGGATTTGGGACATACCTGTTACGGTGTTGAATACTCTTTTCTCTAGTAGTATAAAGCATAGGCATTGTTAGAACAGAGTTCATTCAGTGACCTCTTGCAGTGTTAACAAATTAAGATACACTGTATATTCTTTATGTATAACACTGTAGTAGAGTGACCTTGGAGCATGAGCTAAAAGAGATTGAAACACACTTAAGGAAAATGTTTTAAATGAGAATGAGGAAGATGGTCTGTCTTGAACTTGTAATACTTGGTTCTTAGGAATTTATTTTGAAACTATTCAATTGGAAGTAGTTGTTTCATCTATGTACAAAACTGACATTTCCCTTAAATCCTAATACATTGTATCTACTACATCTAGTTTGTAAGTCAGCTTTTTAAGTAGACCGCTAATGTATGTGTTCAGTTTAGGATATTTAACCTACATAAAGAAAAAATGTTTGCAGGGATGTTTATTTAACCTTGATGCTTTTTCCAAGGAACTTGGTTAAAAGTTATGTTTGGTGTCCAGGATAGTGGTATGGAGATTAGAGTACTAAGAGAAAATGGTAGTAGTTTGGTAGAGAGACAAGAGAGAGTTTCAGACAGCATTGCAAGCTGTCTTTAGAGACTTTCTGAATTAAAAGGTATTTTCTCCCAAATTTATTCTTCAACTCTTTAAAAAGGAAGCTGAATTTTTACAGTTTTATGTTTCCATGATAACTACAAAACTTTAAAATTACCATGAAACATGTTACCATGTTTCCTTGTTTTCCATGTCATACAAAGCATATCAGCTATGAGCCAGTGCACTGGCTTTATAAAGAAACTTATGGAGCTCTCCTTGTGCTAATAAGGCAATGCAGGCTTCCAGAAAACTGCTGCTTGCTGTTTGAGATCCACTGAAAAAAGAAATTAACCTACAGTATATTCTATAGTAAGGAGAAATTAAACTGTGATGGAATGAGATGTGGTTATTTATGTAAGTATATAATTGTTCTAAATGACACAGCGTGTCAATGGGCTTTCTCCTTCTGTCCTTAACTTTGGTTTTGGGGTTAGAGAGGTACAGTGATATCTTCTTAAACAGAAGGGGAAAATTTTCATGAACTCAACTGATCTAGTGACAGCTGAAAATGATGGTCTAGCATTAGAGTATCCTCTCAGCAGTGTGTGCCTGTCTCCTTGCTGTCTTTGGCAGTGATCAACCTCTGGTTGAGCTAGTTCAGCTTGCTAAACCAGCAGCAACGTACTTGCTGTTTCTTTGGACAGATTTTCTCTTGATTTGATGAGTAGAACTGTCTCATCTTGGAGTTGGGTATTGGGAGGCACAGTGAGAGCAAAGGCAGGGTTGAGGGTGGGGGCGAGGTAACAAAGCTACCCTCTTCAGTTGTCTGAGCTGTCAGATCCAATCCACTGCCATCTGAGGTCTCTCCTGAATAAGGCCTTTACTTCAGCCTTAAGTCAGATTCACAGTGATTTGTTCTTGGGAGATTGTTAACTTAATTAAAATTGAGAGTTATAGGTATTAAACAAAGCCTTTTCTATTATTTTAGGTTTTTGTTTCTTCATGGAGTAGGGTTTTAAGGTAATAATCGAAAAATTATTGCTCATACTGTGGTGCATTGATGCTTTGGATGGGTTGCCTTTTCCTGCAGCCCCAAAACAGAAGTGAGGGCTGTTACTTGGTTCTTGCTTCTGAGATGGTCTTGGTGTACTTAAATATGGCTTGTGGCTAGCTTCGCAAAATGATTTATGAGTTGATTCATTAGCCTCGAAAAGGAGAATACTATCTCATCTTTCTTGCCTTAGGAATGACTGACAAAACAAGGCTTTCTAGATTGCTACTGACATTAGCTATCAAATCTTTTTCCCTTTCTGCTAGGAAGCTAGTGCATTTTCCTTTAATAAACTGTATATGATAATTAATGTGTTATTCTCTGTATATTATAAGGTTTCTGGGCAAGTTAGTCTGCAGCTGTCACTGCAATACAGTCATATGCTGGTACGTATTAGCAGTAGTGTTGCATGGTATGCAGTCTCTTATTTTCTATGTAACATAGTGGAGAGTTATGAAATTTGAACGTGTAGTTTAACTTATTACATTATGTTAAACTTTTTTCATTGTGTTTAAATTCTGGCTGTCTCCTCTGTTTGTTAACATGTGGCAGACTTTCCTAACGCTGTTTGTTTCTTTTTTTGGAACCTCTTTCTCATGAAAAGAGGCTTTGTCTTGAGCTCTAGTTTTATCCTGCAGCTACCTAAAGCAGCAATCTGTCAATAACTATTGAATATTACAGTATGTTATAATAGTGTTGGAGTAGAAACATATATAGGTGATAAGCTCAGGTTGGCAGAGATATAGAGGGCAAAATCTGTTGACTGTCTTTTTAACCTTACAGTGGCCAAATGTCGTAGAAGTGATTACATTTTTACTAAGATGAAAGAGATCTCATATCTCAACTTCTTTTATTAGAGTTAGCATACCTGGCAGTCCCTGGTTGTCAGTAAAAATACTGAAGATTTGTAGGATTCTTTTCTTTGCAGTTGTCTAAATTACTTTTTTTTAATATCTGGCTAGATACTGGAGAGCTTTGTTGTCCAGTTGAGAAGTGTTACTCTTGTTGATGACTTCCATTCTATAGACTGTTCATCTAGGACCTTGTTGCAATGACAGAATGATAATGACTGGCATTTGTCACTGTGCTTAATATAATGCTCTGGGAAGAGTAGTGCGAGACAGTTCTGGGTTGGAAGCTGGAATCTGGAGAAAACCATCAATTTTCTCAAGATATAGTGGGAAGGTGAGTTTATCTTACTGTATATTTAGAGATCACTGTGCTGTGTCAGGCCTCTAAAAAAGATGTGTTTTAATAGCATGTATGAGCTATAAAAATGCTGAGATTTGTAAGGATCTTTAAAGATATACTTGCTCTGAAGAAGAGGGGAGTGTATCTGCATCTTTGTGACCGGTTCTTAAGCTTACAGCAACAAGAGTTCCACAGCCTCCCTAAATAACTCATTGTGGCGCTTAGGTTTCTTTCTCCCCACCTCCTAGTATCGAACTAAACTTCTTGCTCAAGGGGAAAAAACAAACGGGCTGAATACTGTTAATTTTTCTGGGTATAGGGAACAGTTGGCTGTTGCCTTTGTTTTTTATGTATTTGAAGACTTGTTAATTTGTCCTCTCATTTTTCCTAAGGTAAATAAATCTTTTCATCTTTGTTCTCACATAATGAGTTACAAATGTTTGATTACTATCCTCTACATTGGCTTCTGTTAGCTTGCATTTGTGGTACCTAAACTAGATACAATACTTCCACCGTAAATTCAGTGCAGAGTAAAGGAGAATTGTGGTGGGATGTGTCTGTCTTTTAATATTCTTGCTAACATTGAATAATGTTGGCATTTCTGAATCTTGCTCAGTGTTGAATCACTTGGATTATTTCTTAACATATTACTGCTTTTCTCCATTTTTATTCATACTTGGATTTTGTTATTGTTGTTTGTAAATGTCACTAAACATTTTAATGGAATTTTATTAAATTTATTAGAGGATGTTTTTATTTCCACTTCTGTGCTGCATACGCAAAAAATCCTTCCAATCTTAATGTCATTCACAAATTTGATGTGTGCTCTCATCCATTAAGAAAAGGGTCTTGTAGAACTTAAAACAACACATTGCGTTTGCTGTCGACCCTTTTCTCTAGTCCAGTTATTTTTCAGAAGGCGGTTGGGTTTGTTGCTTGCTTTTGGTGGGTTTATTACATTGTGTGTTTTTCCTGCCTCCTTTGTCTAGGTGCTTACAGTCTGATTTGTTTCAGTGATTCTGATAGCAAAAAAAGATTTACTCCTATGAGTGTCAAATTCTACTACAAAGTGTTTTGCAGTTAAGTATTTATATCAGAATCAAATGTCAATTTTATTGTCAAAGAGTTAACAGGCAAAGGTGGCTCATGGGGGTACCACAGTAAAGACAGCAGAAATTTTCTCCAAGGTATCTGGTGTCATCTTGCAGCTGGGAAGAGCATCTTTTTCTGTATTGCATGGTCCACAATTCCCAGGTGTGCTGGATGTAACGCTTTGTAAATCTATTTTGTCCCTCTTCAAAGAAAGTGTTGTAGATTTATGGTTTTATATATATACTTTATATAAATATATAGATAAAATACTTTATGTAAATACCTTCATTTCTTCCTCAATGTTTTTCTTCTTTAACTTGTGGGTAATAGTTGTTACGTTGGGACTGGATTCGCCGGTCCTGTGGAGGTATTGCCGCTAGATCAGTAGTACTTTACTTGTTGATATGTGCTTGTGAAGATATTTGAAAGTCTCTTGGAAATTTGTTTCAGTTGTTTAATGGATGGATATACTTACCACCTCTAGTTTTATGGTATAGATATATGTTTTCTTTCATAATTCTAACTGGGCTAATGGAACTGGAAAGATGTGATACAAAATGTTCTTGTAGAGTTTTCTGAAAGGTTGGATTATTTTGGTAACCCTTTTCTTTCAGTGACACTTCTGAAGGAAATAGTGAAGAGCTAGTATAGGTTACAGGAGTGTAGGTAGATTTAGGTGTTCACTGTGAGGCTTTACATACAGTAACTGAGACTGGCTTGAGTAAGAGGGAAGACTAAAAAGCTGCTTTAAAGACACTGCTGTAAAATGACACACTGTTCCATGTTCTTGTTGTGAAAGAGATTGGAGTATCTGCACTTGACAGAGCTTGAAAGATTATTATCATCTGGGGGCTCCTTCGAATTGTAGATAGCGACATGAGTCTGTAGTGCTTTAACATCTCCTTGTCTGTGCTTCAAGCCTGTATCACAACTGTTTGACTGCAGTAAACTATTGCAGGGTATCTTCTGAAGGATTACTTTCCAAGGTAATGGTTCTTACCTGTGGCTGCTTGTTTGGCTGACGTATTTTGAGAATGAATACTAGGCTATGCTGACCAAACTCCCAAAATGATATGCAGTATTTTAAAGGCAGTGAATTTTTGTGCATATGTGGTTGGCTGGGATTTTTTTGCCGATGTAGATCTAATTTTTTTGTTGTTTTGTATTGAAATGTATTTGTAGTAATATTGCACTTACATTAATTCAGCTGGGGGAATTTAGGTTAGTGTAAAACCATTAATTGTGGCACTTACTCTTTGCAGATTGGCAAAATTTTAGTCATAAAGCCTCACAGATGCAAATAATGATCATTTGTAACAAACACTTATGTGTAGTAAGTTTTGTGGGCCAACTTTGTCAGGATATTTCCAAAAGTGTTGTGCTCTATGTTTATATTACAAAGAGTTTGTGTATGTTTATATTACAAAGAGTTTGTGACTTTGACTTCTGACAGTCTGCAAAACAGTTAAATAGTTAACTGTTGGGAGTTAAAACATACATTGAAGATGCTTCAGACTCTGAATGTTGCCTAGACTCATCTTTGAGAGGACTGCAAGCCATGATTGTCTTCTTGTCTTGTTTCACATTCTAGAATCAAATTTAATGTCCTAGTTTGAAGCAGTGTTGTAGTCCTCTGTCTAAAGGGAACCATCTGAAATACTTTCTTTTGAAAGACATATATCCAAAGGCCACTTGCTGTCCAGTTGTCAGGATTATGATTTGACACGCTTGGACAAATTACCATTTGAAAACTGTGCAAATAATGTGTAATAATGCCATTATCCTCTTAGAAAGCTTAAGGAAGCTAAACAGGAACAATAACTATGCCATACTCTAAGTAATAATTTTTGATTGTGTCCTTAAGGTTTTTTTCTTCCTTAACTCTACCCCTCTAATTCCGAATATATATGCAGTCTGTCCTCTAGTATCCACATCCCTCCCGTTTCTTGCCCTGTGGAACTCAGAACAGCTGCTTTTGCTTGTTCTGGCTTCTGTTTTAGCAGACTGTTGGTAGACTAGGTGTAGCCCTGTAGTCTTTGTGGGCAGGATCACCAGCCACTACAACTGAAATCATTCCAGGGGCAGTGCTGTAACTCGCATTGGGATATTTGTCTTGCATTATTCAGTAAAGCTGTTCGTAAAGGAATGATACATCTCTAATAGATACTTTCTGCAAATTGATTTCAGTTTTAGGTTACCAACTATAATCAATCTCTGAATTCATGTGTTAATTATTAAGTTATCATGTGACTGTAATGTCAAAGAAATAACTTTAAAAGAAATCACAAGTATTATTTTTAACTCTGTGTGGTATTGAAAGGTGACTGTATTAAGCAATTCTTGGTTTAATAATGCCTAATTTTTATACACTTGGAGAATGTGAAGTGCTGTATTAAACTAAATGCTAGTCTAAGCAATAGTTAAAAAATGCCCTGGAGTAGGGAGAAAACAGTAGATGTTAGGAACAAACTTCATTATCCTCAGTCTCATAGAAGTGAGGAAAAAAAAAAGTAATTCTTATTATCTTACAGGAAGTTTAAGTATGTTTTGTTAGGAAAGTGATAAAACTTTGAGAGAACTCCATTTTATGGCTTTTAATGCTCCCTTTCAGCTGAAGAAAGGGGGAGCAGTGACAAATATATGTTGAAACTGTTCAAAATCCACTAGTCTGCTGAAATGAGCTATTGGAACGATGCCTTAAGGACACTTCAGCCTGCACAGTCACAAGGATAACTCAGTAAATCTGAGTAAAAGAAATGTCTTCTCTTCCTGACTTACAAATGTAACCATAACAAATATGTAATGCTTCAAGTCATAGTCTCATCATATTTTAACTGTAGCAATTTATTTATAAGGATTTTTTTTTTATAGATTTGAGGTAGGTATTTGAGCATGACCTGGTACAAGTTTGAAGCTATCATTAAGATGAAATTTTGTCAGAAATTGTAAAGCTGTTGAGGTGGTTTTTCACATTGCTTTGATATATTTTTTTCTGGTTTTCTATTAGTTACTGTCCTCAGTATTACAGAAAAACAGTTATGCAATGATTTCTTTTTTAAATCGTGTCCATAAGATTTAAATTATAATGTAGATGTTTGAGTTTGCATAATTTAGTGGTCTAAATGGCAAATGATATCTCTGAAAATCAAGTTTAATACTGTATTGTGTAACCATAGGTAGAGGTTCAGTTTGCATTTTACTTCAAATTTCCAACTTGCTTTCCTACTGGGATCTATACCTCAAACAGTGGAATTTAATTTTCAGACTTTCTTTTTAAATGGAAGTAACTTTAGAGGGTTTTTTTTGGCCATTGTAATAAAAGAGTGGGCCAGAGATGTTCAGTAGCTACCTGTTTGCACTTAGGTTGTCAAGAGGATTTATTTTAAAAAAAAATTAATAAGGGCAGGAATAATTGCATGGTTAAGCAGTACCACCTCTGAAGTTTGATTGCATGTATATTGCTGAATGCAGCATTTCTTACCTGTCTTGTAGCTCATCTTGCATATGTCAGTTCAAATTATTATCCTGTTTAACGTATAAACAACCAAGTATTTTTTTAAGTGTGCCTCTGGAGCATGGTATACTGAGCTAGGCAAAGTTGTCTTCCATAGAAGACTAAGAAACCTAGGTGGAGTTTGTAGAATAAAGATACTTGGGCTGGCTAGTGAGCTATTGCTATTTAATAGCATTAGCTATGTATCTCCACAGATGACTTCTGGCAAATCTTGCTGTCGCTCCAGAATGTGAATTTATGCTCAATCTCCTCTAGAGGAAAGTGTCCAGTTATGTTCACATCAGTTTCACAGACGATGATGGCTGCCTTTCTCGCCTTCCGCAGTGAAATTGGTCCCTCATACAGACTAACTCGTGTCTCCAGGTCGTGTACAGTGAACAAACACCTGCAACGTTTTAAGATGTTGTTCTAGATTAAGTTTCTGACCTTCTGACAGTGTTAGGAGAATAAACCTTGTGCCAATGGAATGACTGTTGAAATATAGTTCTGTGTTCTGGCCAAAATGCAGCCTCTGTGTAAGGGCACTAGACTGAACTGGCATGGTTAAGCGTGGGCACATGTTAACACTTCTGAATTGGAGAGATGGGGCAAGCAAGTGTACGGAATAACTCGTGCTCAGATGAGGCTGCCTTTAGTGATGCTCAGGATGATTCATACTTTTCCTCATTATTAGAGTAACAGAGTGCTTGTTGTCAGTTAAATTACTGCAGCAGTCTAGAGGCAGCTTGCTGAGCTGCTCTGACTCTGTTGCACTGTAGCAGAATGCGTGTGTCTTCCCTCAGAGCAGTAGGTTACTTCTTTTCCGAAAAAGTACTGGGCTGACATTGATCCGTGACTTTTTTGTTAGTCCTAAATTGATAGGGGCTTTGCTTGTACATAAGAGAGCCAAAAGGGAATGCTAGTAAGATCAGTGCCCAGGGAAGTCCAGTCTTATGATGCCAGAAAATGGGTTTGCTGTGATTTCTCCTCGGTCATCTGGGAACGGTTTTGTGGTTCATATCACCTCTGATTAGTCAGTGTCTTGCAGCTGTGGCACTTCCAGTACAAGTTGATACAAGGGAGAGTTTAGATTTGGACAGTCTGCTGATATCAGTGCTGGTTAAAGGGGTGTTTATTTTTCACAGCAGAAATCCCTAGCATGCATAGTATTAGCACGCTCATATCAATGGGAGGGGTGATTTAGTAGCTGGGCTGTGTTCTGTCAGTAGCCTGTGTTCAGTTCCCTCCTGCAGGCTTCTCTTAGGACCTTTAGCAAAATGCTTGAGATGTGGACAGCTATTTGGTGGCCAGCCCTGCTGTCACCAAGAGATCAATAGGTGACAATAGCTAATCTGATCACTTCCTCTTTTGAGGCAAAATTCAGCCTGAGAAAAGAGGCAATGTTGTATGACCTTTTGGTAGGTTAACACTTTAGCCTTTTAATGGTAATTTTTAAAGAAAGTGATTAATAGTTGGTAAAAGTTGTGTGGTTTTGGTTTTTCCTGGTTTATTTAGTTGGTTGGTTTTTGGAGGGGGGAAGGGGATTTAGTCCCTGATACTTGTTTTCTGGTAGCTTGTGCTCTTATTTTTGTTCTGTAACACTTTTTCCATCCTTTGGTTGGGTTGTTACGAAATGTTTTCAGCCCCAAAGGGGACATGCATTGCAAATTAACAATGTTAGGACAAGAGTTAAGGCAAATACGTTATTTCATCTGTCTGTTACTAAATAAGACCACAAAAAGCATGAACCAGTGGGCCTCATACTGGCTTTGGAGCATAGGTTATACATTTGGTTGATAATTTATTCACATAACTTCTGTAGGACTGTTCTGGTTCTCTTAAAATAACAGCCAGTTATGTCTTATTTTTAGTACAGAAGTAATTAGGGCTTTGTTCTTGTAATATTTTGTTAACATGCTGCAACATGATGGCAGTTATGGGCTTAATAAAAACACTGTGTCAAAAATATCCAGCGTTCCTATAGGGCTCGCAAAATCCAATAGGATTCAGAAAAGACATAGTTTTGACTTGCTGGACAGACATCACTGTATTGTATTTGATTCTTGTTGAGCTTTGTAATGAAGAAAATATAAATTGATTAAGAATTAACTGCTCCAGTGAAGTAAGTTTCTATGGCAACAGGGCAATGCAGAATACAATTATTCAGACTGCTTTTCTGTAACAGCTAATTTTTTTCTTGCAAGCAGTGAATTTACACTGTTGGACTAAAACACTGTTTTGTTATAGCGACAGATAATCCTGAGCTCTCTTGCTGCTGCCATTTATTTTTTTTTCCCCTTCCTTCTCCTAAAGAAATAACTTTTCCTCCTATGTGCTGAAAAGGGGATGGGGGGAACTTTCAAAGGTAAATACCAGGGTGGTACTGGTGGAAACTCAACTGACTACTATTTGCGTGTATGTTATTTAGTATAATGGATCTATACTGGTTTTATTATTGTGCAGTATGAATTTATACTTCACTTTTGCATATTGACAAGTCTACACAAAACTGAACCTGCTCTAATTTAGTAATAATGATCATATAGTAGCCTGCAAATTTCAGGTAAATCAATTTAGTTTAGTCCTAATGCTAATTTCCTGAATCAGTCAGGCTTTTGGTTATTTGTTCTTTGTATGTTTAGAGTCTCTGTATATTGTTTGTTTCAATACTTCCAAATACCCTTAGAAAGAGCAATGTTCTACTTCAAGCTTCATTGTTAAAATTGGAAAAGATTAAAACATTGTCAAGGGACTGCAAGTGTTGAGTTTTTTTGCCATAAAACACACTTATAAAGCCCAACTTTTGAGTGTTACTGTGTTTTAATCTTTTAAAGTTAGACAAAATGAGGTTTGAACAATGTTGGTGATGAAGCTACAGCAGCCTTAGTCTTTCAACAAGGAACTTAATTTTGTGTGATGTTATTTTAAGGATACTTTGGGTCCCTGCTCACTTGAAAGAAAAAACAGAAGCAGCAGTTCTGTGTCTGGCAAGAGGTATATACAGTCAGCCTCAAAGGATGCTGTTGATAGGTGTGCATGTATTGTTGAAGTGCATTTTTTTCTGATATCGTAACAAAACCATACTGATGTTTTAGAGATGAAAAAAGTAAGGTTCAAAGCTAAAGTGAGAGTAATGGTTTTGGAGGTGTGACTGAACACTAGTCCAACAGGTCAGGTCACTTTTTTCATGTGTGCGTGGGGAGGAGATGAACAACTTGGAGATGACGCTGTCACTAAGTCATGCGATGTTTCCAGTTTGCTCCATGTTTTGGAGACTATCTAAAAGCAGTCTGCCAGCTCTAATTTGAATGAGTGTCATCTTTAACAGGTATAATTTTCTAACCAGTTTTGCCTACAAAGCTGAGCCAATTTAAACAGTTTCCCCAGTGAAAGTAACTTCCTAAGTGTTTACTAAGTATCCAACTGAGCCTGTGAACAGAATGAGAACAGTTGTTACTTGTGCCAGAATGTGTGATTTTACTTGGAATCCATTTGATATTTACATACCTATTTTTCTTATTTTTTTCTTGCATCTAGTATATGTATTTAATCTTTGTTCAGCTCCTCTGAATTGTGCCTCATTCAGCATTAAAACAGGTGAGAAAGGACAATTATAAATATAGGCAATAGTGTGACTAGACTGTAGGAGTAGGAGGAAGTGAAAGAATCCACTGGAGGATAAAGGAACAAGAAGGAGATCAGAAAGATACTACTTTTTTACTTTAGAGCTATGAATCTCTTATAACTTAATAGACTGTAGCTATTGAAAAAAGAGGTACAGTTAACTAACCTAAGCCTAAATGTTAAGTGAACCTTGCAGTACTTAAGAAGTTTAGGTAAGGAAAGAGATAATTATTACAGTACTTTTAATTTTCTTGATTCCTAGTGAAGAGACTGAAGTATGTGCTTCAGTGCATTTCAGTGTATTCTTTACACAGCATGTGGCAGTCCATACAGCATGAACTTTATTTGACTGTGAATATTTGGCATGCTCTCTACTATTCTGAAATCAGTTGCTTTTTAATTCACCATGCTTCTAACAGTAAAAAAATGGTGCTAAAAACTCTTTGCCTGTGACTCAGTGACAGGTGGGTATTTTCTTAAGGCTTGTACTTGATTGTATTTAGGTAGAGAAAAACATGCAAGACTGCTACTCAACATATTCCACACCAGAACAACAAAATTCAACAAAAATCTGAGAATTCTGAACTGCTTTGAGTTACTTTTGGTTTTAGTTTTGAAATTCTGAGGTAGTAGACTTCCGTGTTTTTGTTTTGCTTAAAGTAAAACATTGTCTCCCTGTGGTAAGAAAAATGTTAATGTATAACACTTATTATACAGGCAACTTTATTTGAAGTTCAAGTGCTCAGCCTTTTTAGTGTGGTAGTAAGGGGGAATTGTAGAACTATGACTTAAGTTCATGTCCCTGTATGAACTGGCAGTGTTAAATTGGTGTAATAGACATTTAACTGAGGGAGTTGTAGAACCTTAAACTCATTCTGTTCTGAAATGGAAAGAGGATAGAAATGCTTAGTTCTTGATATCTTTTTATATATTTTACTGATCACAGGAACTGACATCTGTTGAGAAAGAGCTTTAAGTTGTCTTAGAATGGTTTTGGAAACAATATTTTCATTGGTGACATCAGGACAAAGAAGTAAAGGCACGTACATGATGGCAAAATCTTCATAATAAAGTTGGGAGGCATCAGTGTTCATAATCAGTGTTTTATAAGGAAAAACAAGCTGATACCAGAACCGTAACTGAATTGAAAATTCATTGAAAAAAATAAATAGTTAAGGAGTTTTTGCTTCAGCCAGAGAACTTTGAAAAGATAACCAGAGTGTAATGTTGATTACAAGCTAGGCCAGCTTGTGATACAGCTGTTGAAGGAAGGAAGAGATAAATGCAATTCAAAGTTATATCACATGAGGCTTACCAATAGAAATAAGGAAATGTCTTTAGTGCTATTGTACAACACATTCAAAAGATGGCTTTAATATTGTATGAAACGCTGGTTGCTTGTGTTTGATGGAGGTGAATTTCAACTCCCGCTTCTGGGAGATGATGGTGTCTAATGTAAAACTGGAGAAAGAAGAGTGATTTAATTAGATGAGCAAAGCAATCACTTTCTTAAAGCTCTGAAAGGAAGAAGAAAGGAGAGAATAAATAATACAAAACTTTCCCTATATCTGAGAGATGTTGCCATGAATCCCAATCATGCAAAATTTACTATTCATTCAGAAGGAATGGCTCTTTGACCAGGCCTGCTGTAAGCTGTTGCCAATAGTTGAACCATGTAATGAAAATACTGGGGTGTGATAGGCTCTATGGAAAGGACAGAATAGGTTTCAAGAAGAGGCAGCGCATTTTATCTAGAACCTTCTTAGAGTTGAGCCAGATGAGTGGAATGAAGAAAACGTACTTAGAGTGATACAAATCCTGCTATCTGTGAGGTACCCGATGAAGCTACTTTACCAGCTTTTAGATCCAGGAGAGGAAATGAACTAAAGATACTGAGTAGCTGGAGGCAGTAAAGTCAGATGAAAGAATGGAAGTACAGCTGACTTTGCAGATATCCTGGAAAGAGCATGCTGTGTTTTATGGTAACAGTATCTCAGTAGTTTTGTAGGGAAGTTTCATGGGGGTTTATTTTGTGGTTTAGATATTTTTGGAGATGGTTCTCTGTATTGTAAGTGTGCATATATATAGCAGGCATTGAAGATCATCAGTAATAGTGGGTAATTAATTTGTTATAAAAAGATGATCTTTATTTTATGGGGTAGTGAGGCTGAAAAAAACCTAAGCAGTAAGCCTTGTTTCATGTCAGCTTTTTCTAGTCTGTATTTTTTACTTGATTTTATGTAAAATTTTAGTATGCTGAGGTTTTTCGTGTGTTTTCTGCGAATCGAAAAAGACTCCATGTGCTTAAAATGCAAGTTTTCTTAATCATGGCCCTGTATTTGAGATAAATGTTTGAAGAAAGATCTTTCTTCAAAATAGAAACTAAGAGAAGCTAGCAAGTGTGGCTTGGCTTTGTCCTGCTAATGTTAATCTTAGAACTTCAAGTAAGTTAGCCAAAACAGAATAGTTTTCCACCAGAGTGCAAGATTTAATATATGAAAACTGTATTATTTAAATGCATTCTTGGAACGAGTTTTCCTTTCTGCTATGAATGCCAAGTCTTGATTCATAGGAGAGAAGATAGTGTCAGAGACTCTTTACTGTTATAGTGTAGCTCCTTTATATAGGGAATATACCTTGTTCTTCACATCTGAGTGCATTTTCTTTACTTGGTAGCTACTCACATGTGTCTTTGACAATGAAGTTGCGCCATTACCCTCCCATTCTAAAGAGCAGCAAAAATCCTTTGAGGTTTATAATGGTTAATAAGGTGAGTCCTCCAGCATGAGAATTACTGGCTTCACTCTTTGGAATACATTAGGATGTTAATGTATCTTGATCGATATGCAACACTGAACAGTTAAACAGAATTGTAGAGACTCAGGCTGCTTGGTTACCATGGCAAACACAGTGGGAAACTCGTGCCAAAGTTTGGAAAATACAGTACAAAAGAAAACTTGTAAACTGAAATAATCACTTCAGAGAGTAAGTGCAGTTGTTTGGAAAACAGACTAATAAATTATAAGGAATATTGTTTTAAAATCCTGGTTTGCCAAGCAAATCTTAATTGCCAGTACAGTGTTTTATACAAAACTCACAAGCAGAGAAGAGCGACATTCATTCTTGGCTTGCCCTCTACTGTAAGGTTATTGAGTGAATAGAGTAGCCTCTTGGAGACAGATAAATGAGTTAAATACTGTAATCAAGGTTGACATATTTTCGTTGTGCCGTGTCTTGTTTAACAGATGTGACCAGGATAATGTACCTGTATATGTATATAGAAATAATGATTTATCTGTTAAAGATTATATGTATAATCTATATATATTTAGTGATTTGTCTATGTTCATAGAATCATAGACTCCTTTAGGTTGGAAAAGACCTTTAAGATCATCAGTCCAACCACTAACACTTCCAAGTCCACCACTAAACCATGTCACTAAGTCATGATTATGTATGTTACATATATATTATTTTTAATGATTTGTGCATGTTAAAGATCTTTTAAGTATTTAATTCAATTTCCTGCAGTTGTTTGTCTTAAGACTTGCTAACTGTAACAAAGTTCTCTATGCTGGTATTTTAATGGGGTGATTTTTAGTTTGATAAGTTTCCTGTTTAATCAGCTGTCTTTGAGCTGTCTGTGAGCACAGTATTTCATATTGCAGTCCTGTCCTGATACTGTTGCGTGTGACTTGCTGTGCAGTTTTCTGTAGGTGTGGTCACACACAAATCATGCAGCTATTTTTCTCTTCTGAATGTAAATCAGTCTGTGTATTTACATGCATCTCTTCCAAAATCTCATCCCCCAGAGGAGAAGCTGTTATATAGAAAAATCAGTTTATGGCTTGAGATACTACATCTAAAAAAGGTCGAGGTTAGAGCTGTAGTTGGATATTGAGCTTGGGTGCACGTGACATGTGACTCAACCTCATCGCATTATGCGTGATCTTGATTGGAGTTTATGTTAGATAGTTGGAGGCTAAGGGAAAGTAGTTTAGGCTATTGCTGAGAAGCTACGATTAATTTGCCTCTGCATATATGGGATCTTGGGAAGGCAGGCTTGATGTCCTGATAGCTAGAAGGTGGTGGTCTTGGAACAGGAAGTGTTGGCGGTGATGCAACAAGCAGCTTAGTATTAGGCTGAAACAGTGTTCAGGAGTTCTCCGGAGTTTTAAGTGTAAACAGGGTGACCTGCAGACTTGTTACAAATAGTAACAGTTATACTGAATTACAAGTTTGTCTGCTTTTGCTCACCTCTTTAAGAAGGATTTGTTGATTGCTTCATAATTAAAACAAAAGTGGAACGTGAAAACATCTGGAAGATTATACTAGGGTTTAACTCAAAGGAAAGTAGGAACTTGGAGGCTGCAGGAAATTATATTGTGCCATTAGTTAGCCACAGTAAATGAAACTTTAATTAGCTTTTATCCCACTAAGTTTATCATAGGGTAATTTGTAGTTGTGTGCTAGATTTGTAACTTCAGAAAAGGAAATAAAAGAGAAAAGCAACAGATGTTAAAAGGTGGACTAATTTGACTAACTGTCAAGGTGAAAGCCAATTGTCAAAGAAACTTGGGAGATGCGGTTATACTAGGTGAAAGAGCAGGAGTGTTTCTTCCCACTAATCTTTTAGTGACACATTGGAGGAAAAAACTGAGTCTGTTTGGAACCACTACACAAAAAGAAGAGGGAATTGGTATAGATTACTGCCTTAATTGGTCAGTACTCGAGCCCTAATTTTTGTCAGAAATGTAATGAGGAAGAGTATTACAAACAAGAACGGAGAAAATCATATTGCATTGTTTAAATCAGTAGATCCATCTATAAGTGTTCATACAGGGTAAGAAAAGAATTATTATAACAAAGAGATTCAGAGCAATTATGAAAATTTTGATAACTGAAAAATACTGTGGAAATACTGACAAGGATTGGACTGCTTAATTCTTGTAAGCAATGTAAGTGCTGTATATATAAGCAATGGTAGACATCATTGTCTCTACCTAGGAGCAGAAAGGTGTTCAGCAAAATTGGGGGAAACAAAATGCTGATACTTTTTTCCACATATTGATCAGGATGTGTTGCTTCAGTCATCCAAGTAAATAATGAACAGAAAGTAGGTGTTAAAATGAAATCTGGCAATATTCACAGTTCCATGCAGTAGTTAATGCAAAAAAAAAAAAAATAATCCTGCAAACGGTTATTAAACTTCTATGCTTGCAATTTAAATGGTTTCCTGAAAGAATCTGGGATGGAGAGTAATCCATTAATGCAGCTAACTTCTTGAACTTACTTCTGGAGCATGTATATGCCCACTGTTGAAGAAATGGTACTGGAATAAGAAGTCTTGGATTGAGGTCCAGTTCTACAGTCCATGATTACAAAGTATGTATGTGCCATGACTTGTTAAATCTGTGTCTTAATTTTTAAGACGGTGAGGGAGAGACCAGTATGAAAATGTGACCTGTCACCCATGGTTTATTGATAGCTCTGAGACCTTTGTTTTAAACTTCGAACTGCACATTGAGATCACTTCCTTACATATCTCCTTAAAAAGAGCTGAGTAGGGGGAAGAGAGGAGGAAGGTGTCTGCATCACATGCAGAACATATGTCTGTAGACCAGACGTTAGGAAGAGCAATAATACTGATATTATACCTTCTTTTCCCTTCTTCCTATTAAAACAAAAAAAGACAACTAATTGCTTAAACCAAAATAGAATATCTAATTCAGTTCATGTCTGTTGGGAGTGTGTGATACAGTAACTATATTCAGAGTTGTTTGAATTTAGCCAGCCTGTTTACAGATTTAGTGTGGCCAAATGCATAACACTGAAGTCAAAGTCTCGGTTTTTATCTGAACTGAGTGTTTCATTAACTGACACCTGCAGTAAGGTGAGCTTTGCAAAAGGAACTGTGGAATACTGCTTTTGTAGCTGTTCTTCAGTGTAGGCTTCAGAGTAATTGTTTAGATACCCAAGAGCAAGTTAAAGCTCTTGTGCTCTTTCTGTATCATAGTAAAGCAGTATTGTGCAAAGTGTGATATAAAGGATTCAAGCATTTCTAGGGCACAATAAAAATTAACTTTGTTAAATATACAGAAACAAACACCTTTTGAAAAGTTACAATGTCATGTTGTTTCCCTGAAGTTTTAGTGATTTGATAACAGCGCAGCTGAAGATTGCTTGAGCTACTTGGAGTGCTTCTGCCCACTTCATGGAGGGAGCAGGCAGTCTGGTTTCATTCAGAGATGCTAAGCGCTGCTCACAGAACTGACCTTGTTGGGACTGACCAGGACTTGCTCTGGAGAGCTAAGCTGAGGATTGTAGTCAGTTCATTGAAACACTTTGGGTCTGAAACAGCACTGTCACAAGTTGTATGTTTTGGTCTTCTACGCAAAAGGAGCAGTGCCAGCATGGGTGTAAAATTTACCAAATGAGTAACATGTTGATTTGAAAATTTCAATTTTCAGTCTGAAAATGTTTCTAAAGGAACAATTTCAGTGACTTTAGACCTCTGTTGTGTTGTGACAGGTGGAAGCAGTAGCAGTGTTCTGTGCTCAGGAGACAGAGGTGTGTTTTTGTGTGGAGGTGTCAGAAACCTTACTTCAGTTTCCCTCAACCTTCCAGGCCTACTGTAGTTTGAATATGTTAAAATTCCTGACTTTAATGCCTTTTGCCTAGTCTTACAGAGAAACAAAGTGTAAGTTGATTCTGTTTGTACCTGTGAAGTGAATGGGCATTTGCAAACAAAGAGAGTGTTTTCTTTTTTCTAGAGTTATTAGTAGAGTGATGCTTTCACCTTAGATAACTTCCAGTAGAATGTGCTAATTTGCTCTGTAACCAGATAAATATTTTGGTTTACAGCCTAACTAAAGTGGACTTAACAATGCTATGGTAAGATGTAAATCAAACAGTCCTTTATGCATGTTCTTTATGGTGTTCATATCCACTTTCTTGGTCTTGTCAATTATATAACTATTGGTTCAGTTAATATCATGTAGATTTATTTCAAACTGGTGCATGCTTTTTGCTCTGTTTGCTTAGTGTACTGCTTCTGGAAGCAGAATATGATTATTTTATTGGATGTTTCAGAAAACTAATCTGATCTTTGCCTGAATATGGATTTATGCCCATTTGTCTGTACTGGAGCTTATATCTTAATGTATGTGGTTGTAGTTATCTGCTATATGAATAAATGCTGAAAACCTTTTAAGTAATGCTTTTGTCCTTTCAAAACTCATGTATGTCTTATGGCCCCAAGTAGCAGTTAAATCTAGACAAAAGAATATCAGGTAGTTTCCCAAATTTGCCAAGTGGCTTTTTACAGAATTGATCTTTAAAACTTTGTTAGGGATGAATTGTGTGGAACACTTGGAAAAATTAGGGACACCAAGTAATTTTATTTAACCTATTTTACTAACAGAGCTGTTCTTATACAGCATCCTAGAAACTCTGTCACGTGCCTTAAGTGTTCCTATTCAGCATTTAATCAAGTGCTTTGTAACTTATAAAAACTCTGCAAAGATGCAAGAACCCATTTTTGAGGAATGGTGTTGTTCAGGAGAGTAAACGTTCCTTTGAGTGGAAATAAATATTGAAATGCTTTTGTTGGAAGTAGATACAAATGCAAATTATTTTAAACTTTAAGTGGGATCATTCAAAATATTTGTGTATTAGAAAAAGATATGCTGCTGAAGCTAAATTAATAATGACTGGGATCTTAAGATTTCTAAAGGTAAAAAGGGTGCGAATTGGCAGCTACTCTTTCTGGAGACTTACAAGAGAAAGGAAGCAATGGAGAGATACTTTGATGGAAGGTCTTTGAGGCAGTGGGTTAAGTAGCAGATCCTTTTTTCCTCCTTGCTAATTGTTTTTTGTCTAGATCTCCTTAGTTTTTGATTTACAAAATGTGTGTTGCCCAGTGCAGCTTTTATCCATTTCTCATAGGTTTTCTTGCCTTCAGTTAGAGAGGAATAAGGGGAAGTGAATGCGTGCACTTATTTTTAGTTATAGTTCATACTCACCCTTATATTATTTGGCAGCAAATCCGGCACTGGTTGTGCTGTTGTATTAAGCTACTGATGTTTCAACTCATGGGGTTGAAATTTCAGCCAAATGTTAAAAGTAAAACTAAAAATGAAATAATAGTTTTCTTGAGGTTTATAGATGTGGCTTTAATATAAAGCAGGTGCATTGAATACAGTGTTGCAAGACAAAAACCTGAAATTTCTGTAGCATTAATGGCTTTGCAAGGCTTACAAGACACTTAAAACTAGTCTGTGTGTACGTAAAAAACACCTATTATGCAACCCTTAAAGCTCAGCAAATCGCTTGGCTATGGAAAAAGTAGCTCTTGCTTATTTAAGAAATTGTCTTTACTTTTAAGAAACCTGTTGTAGCTATGTGTGATTAGGGCAACTTTACGAATTGTGATTGTCTGCTGGCTTTTTATAGAATCGTGAAGAGAATTTGTACTTTGTTTGTGAGTGTTCTCAGAAGCTTTTGAACTAGTTCATAACTTTTCTGTGGGTTTCTAAAGTCGCCCTGAATGTGTATTCGCTTGTACACCATCTGAAAGGCTCGTGCAGTTGAATCTCAAGAGATTCTGGGACTGATGCAAATTGTGGCCAGGCTTTAAACTTTCTACTGAGAAAGCTAAAGGCCATTAGTCAGCAGTCTGTCAGTTTATGTGCAGTTGCGTTTGTAGAAGCCCTTTTATTACTGATTGGCTATGGTACTGTCAGCTGCCCTAAAGAATATTTTATTAGGACTTTATAGTTGCAACAAGCATTGCATGGGCTTTCTGTTTTGTGTCTCTTATAAATTAAGCAGAACTACTGCTCTACATCATTGGGAAAGACAACTAACTTGTTTCTGTAGTTTTCTTCCTGCATGTAGTTCCTTTATGGTATAAGCCAGACCTGTTAAGTAAGCTGAGAGCGGGCATGCTGATGCTACTTTGGTTTATCCTAAGTTTAGCATCTCAGTGTCATTCAGGTTGGAAGGGACCTCTGAGAGTGTCTAGTCTAACCTCTTGCCCAAAGCAGGGTCAGTGATGAGATGGGCTTGAAATAACTAAAAATGATTCTGTTGATAGTATTAAGTGGGTTGTATCTGGGCTCTAAAAAAACACTGTGGAAATCTACTCCTACAATAATAAAGTCCCCATGTGTTGCTTGATCTAGTTGAGAGGTGGCGTCCCTGGCGACAGGGAGGCTGGATTAAAATAATCTCTAAGGTCCCTTCCAGCCTAGGCCATTCTATGATTCTAAAGTAATTGGAGGGATTTCCAGTGTGATGTATTAAAGCTAGTGTTTCTGGTGGAAACAATTATGTGCTGAAATGGTGAACAGAGTTCACCAGAAAATTGTACAAAAGTGTCTGGGATAGCTCAGCTTTCTTCCTGTGTTACTTAACTTTCTCTGTCCTTCAGCTAGCTCTGCAGGAAGGAGCGGGAGATCAGCGCAGACGTGGTGAAGAATTAACAAGCTGGAAGGGGCTTACTGGTTTAGGTTTTTTCCTGTCCTTGCTAATACAGTGAGCAAGTCTGTCTTGGAATACCCTGCTCTGTTCACTAGGAGGTAGTGTAAGGCAAAGGGATACAGCAAGGGTTACCTCTTTTTATCAGCTAGAGTCTGAACCTGTGAAGTTCAGTAAAATTCACTTAGTAATAATTCTGAGTTGATTTCTTGTGTTAGTTGTATAGCATTGAACAAGCACATTGTCCTCAAATTCTGCTGTTTGTAGACCAGGGACCATTAAATCCCTGGACAGCAAGTTGTTGAAGAAATATAAGCCACGGATAATAAATTGTGAATTCTAAGCTTTAGAAATTGTTTTCAAAAATACAAGGCACAAAGAATCAAGATACTGTATTTTGTGCTAGAGCTCTATATACATAGGTAATCTGGAATCTGCTGTTCCAAGATCAATTAATTCTCTGGACAAGAGATATTTTTCTTAAGAGGATTTTTTGAATTAAAAATTGTATTATGTGTTTTTCCTCAGTTTCAGGCTTAAAGACCTAATATTCTGCCTCGATCTTATTTGTACCTATAGCCCACTGAAAGCAAGTCTCCTGGCAAATGTGATATTAAATACTAACTATCTGTAGGAAGCACTTTGACTTCAAATTATCCGAGATAAATTAATAAGTAACTCCTTTCTGATCTTGGGCATGTTTTTTAGCTTGGAAGGAAATGTAGTATCTGTGATACATTTCATTCAACTACAATTTGCAGAAAGCTGCAGATGTAAGGAAAAGAAAAAATGCAGGAAGAAATCACATCTGTTGAGGAGCATGATTAAATGCTGACTTGAAATAATGTGATTCACTGTATGGGAAATCTTAGTGTAAAAGCTCTAATTCTTGGATCAATGGTACATAAAAAGAATGAATCTTGGACAGATAGTAATCTGGCTTTGACCTTAGAATTACATACACCTGCAGAATCAAGGTTATTGATCCCCATCTTAATCAGACATTTCAAACATCAGAATTTGGAAACTTAAATATTTGCTTCATACTGAGGTAACTGATTTTTTTCCCCTCTCTTTTTATTCCTAGTGTTTAGGTATTTAAAGCTGTGGTTAAGATTAAATATGACTTGTGGTTTTTTGCTGGAAATCATGATTCATGGTGAATGGGCAACCACTATACTGTTGTTTTATTTTTTTCTTCCTACCCCAGCAGAATGGGTGTAGTTTTGCTAAAATAGCATGCTGTGAGGATTAATTAGATGGGACTAGGAAGCCCACAAAAGTTACATGGTTCACCTTTTATTATGAGTATGAAATCATCACAAAGAACTAAATGGCTAAGTTGGTCAATTTTTATTCTGTAAGTGTGTGGTTCTCTAGAGAATTGTAATCTGTTCAAAGACAGGACTTGGAAGCTGCTGATGCCCAAGGTACAATCATTTTGTTCAGCAGTCTCACTGACTTCAGACAGGTGTTGTATGAGATTCCTCTTGTTCTTCTTGCCTGATAACCATTATTCCTTGTTCCTTTGCTCAAGGGGTACTTGAAATATCACTGTGTTGGAAGGAGCAGACATCTGCAGGTATCAGTTGGCCAAGGTGCTAAGAATCTTGGTGAGCTCAGATATACTTCAGTGGCTTGCACACATTTTTATTCAAAAGGAGAATTATATTGATTCTTAGCCTTGCATTACTTGCCCAAACCTTCTTTCAGTCATGATTACAGGTGTTGCTCTCATCAGGAATCATCAACAATGGAGTAAGTTTCTCAAAGTGGGCAAACTGTTATAGTGCTGAGTGGTTTTGAGAAGAAAATCTGAAAGGATCTGGAACAGTAAGCATGCAAATAGTTTGCTGCCAGCTCAAGCAGAGATGAGGGTGCCAGATCCTGTGCTTTTAACCTCTGTGTTTGGTAACACTTTATCCCAAGATCTTTCCATTCTCTTTCAAAGTATATCACCGTGCTTCTGAGAGGGAGGCAGTTCACATCACCTTGTTCAGTAAATACTGTCATATCCTTGAATTTGATAGTTACGGACTGAGGTCTCATGTAAAATCTCTTTTCTGATAATAGTATCTTCCACAAAATAGCTATAGCAAATGGACTTAGTGGTGTGCTAATTAAGAGAGATCAAATCCAAAGGACTACATTTGTGCTTGTAGGTTTGACTTATCTCTGTGAGACAACTATATTATAGCTGAAAACACCAGCTGCATGTAAATAAAAGGTGGGGCATCCCTGTCAGTAGAAGCCTGGTTAATTCTGGGCTGAATTAGTTTATTTATACTCCATTTAAGTTCAGACAGATTGTCACTGCCATCTGGTTCCCAGAGAACAGCACAGTAAAGAGTATGCTTAGATTTAATGTATCAGAATTTCGTGTCTTGCTAGGTCTCTTAGCACATAATTTCAGAAGGCGGGGAACTTCGGTCACACCAAATTTGTCAGACAACAAAACCAAAAGCTGGTGATAGAAAACCTCACCAGACAAAAAAGAAAGGTATAGTTCCAGTCTGAAAAGAGCTTCCTCTTGATTCTTTGCTGCTTAAAATGAAAGCAAGGATTCAAAACAACAACCTGGGAATACTCATGTTTTCTACTGGCTGAGAGAGTCTATGGTTCTTTGATAATTCACAGAATCACACAGAATTGTTGAGGCCGGAAAAGACCTCTGAGATCATCAGGTCCAACCTATGACCCAGCACCACCACATCAGCTAGACCACGGCACTAAGTGCCACATCCAGCTTCTCCTTAAACACCTCCAGGGACTGTGACTCCCACACTTCCCTGGGCAGGGCATCCCAATGTCTGAGCACAATGTCTGAGGAAGTGTTTCCTGCTATCTAACCTAATCCTTCCCTCATGCAGTTTCAGTTCTTTTTACTTTCAAAGGGATATTCTTTCTTAGGCACTGGGTCTTGCTGGAACTTTTGTCCAGAGGACGGAGTCTTGAATCTCATAGCTTAACCTTGTTAACTCTGCATTTCTTTGAGGTACAGAGGGATGCATCTGTATATTTCTGTGGAATGGTCTTCCAGATAGAAACACTACCTCGATTTTGAGAGTTATCTCTTGATAGCACTTAGTGATACAGGACAAGAGAATCTTGCACAATACAAGATAACTGCCTGGCATCCAAGGTTTGATCCTTCAAATTACAGGTTTACGTGTGTCTGTAAATGCCTTGGTAGGCATGCACCTTATCCTATGATCTCCCAGTAAAGCTAGTATTCTATTTAAGCTCCCTTTGAAGAGATATTGCTAATATTCTTTTTTAGCTTATAATGGATATCTGAGCTCTGGAGAATAACTTTTCATTCTGCTCACTTTTGAAGTTGGAATACATCATCTCATTTTTGAGTTTTCAACCAGGAGGCCATACAGCTGATTAAACTCATTTATATTTTGTGCTGCAAAACATTAAATGCAACTTCAATACTGTTGCATATATATATATGCTTATAACATGTATCCCATAGTTAAACTTGCCTCAAAAATGACTTGGCTGACATGATCCACTGTGTAGCTAGTTGTGTTTTTTCCCTACTGCAGGTCTATTTTTTGTCTGTGTAGCTCCATGCACACCAAGGATTTGCTGCTCTTTAGACCTCATCCTCAAAGGTTTAATACATTGGAGCAATTTTCTGTTATGTGAAATTGTCCTCTTCCTCAAAGAATTTTATTTCTTTTATTGCTGGTCTGATTTCCTGTGACTAAAAATATTGAAAAATTATGTATCAAAATTAGAATCCAAGTCACCAGTCACAGCTACATCTCAGGTCTGTAATATTGTTGAATATCTACAGCTTTCTAATTGCAGATTCAAAATCTAGTAAATGGGGAGCTGTGGCTGGCTTGTTTGTTTGTTTTCTGAAAAAAAGGTTGAACGTGGTAATCTTGCATATTAAATGTGTGGGTTTTAATCTCTGAATGTTGAAAGATTAGATTGTATGTTCAAAACTGATATAGGGATAAACATGCGTTACACAACTGAGAGAGCATTTTAAATTGCTTTTCTACTCCTTTTGATTCTTCTGCCACTTTAGTGCCAGATTTTCAGTTGTTTATATTGAAGTTCTTCAGTTTTGTTAGAATTCAAATATAGCTCAGACAAAATAAGTGCTATATTCAGTGTCAGAAGCACAATTACTCTGTAGCATAGTGGCTTAGAATGTATTCTGTAGTCACAGTATCAGCATTTTGAGTCAGTGTTCCTAGAAAATACTCCTCTAGGATCTAGTTGGTAATTTATTTTTTTAATTATCAAGATCAATATCTATGTTTCCCTATTATAAAAGGATAGACTTACAATGTGAGAATCGAGTGATTGAGAATATACTGTTTGAAATCTGAAATTGGTTGTATTCAGTACTGAGAAAGCTGCTACTAGGAAAGCAGATGACTTGCCTCTGTGTGGTGGAATGCCTCTTCTGGCAGGAGAAGCCTTCTTGGAAGAGGTTGGTCTTGAGAACTCACTGGTGCCTTTGTGTTCCAGCTTGGTTGTCATTGGTTTGTGACATGATGTAGTTGGATAGGCTAGGCACGTGTGGTTTTCAGTTTTGCTAAACTCTAGAAGTATTGCATTATATGAAAAGGTAAACCTTTTGATGCCACTTTGATAAATACAAAGCAGCTCTTTAGGGTTTTGTAACTGCTTGTTGCTCTACTATAAACATGATTTGCAAATAGAACTGGCTATATGCATGCATTTTGATAAACTGTCTTAATTCTGTTTGCTCTCTTTGCAGGCTGCGGACTTGAGTAAACCAATAGACAAAAGGATATACAAAGGAACACAACCTACATGCCATGACTTCAATCACTTAACAGCCACAGCAGAAAGCGTGTCTCTTCTAGTGGGCTTCTCTGCAGGCCAGGTCCAACTAATAGACCCTATTAAAAAAGAAACTAGCAAATTATTTAATGAGGAAGTAAGTAGAAATCTTAACATTGTTGCATGCAGTGTATTTCTGATATTAAAGAGCCTAGATTTTCAAAGTTGTGTAGATGGCTACATTTGCCTATAGAGCTTATCATTCAGTCACTACCTTTGTTTTTCAGCTATTTCATTGGCTTGGAATACCTACACGAAAGTGTTATTTGTGAAGGAATCTTTGGGGATTTAAGATTAAAATTAGTACTTTCTATTTTGGGTAATACAGTGACTAGAATTAATGACAGTTAACTGAGTATAAAAAGGTCTGCAAATTTAAATATTGCTGCCTGTGCTTTGCAGTTGGTTTCTGAGACTTATGGTTCTGAATGAAGAAGAGAACATTTAAGCCCTCATTTAAATAATACATTATAGTAAATATTATTATATAAGGCAAAAATATTAATTTCTGTGGTCAGAGTGTTACAGCAGAAACGATCTGTATCAAGAATTCCTAAAGGCTTGCCTGGAGAAGACTTAAGATATCAAGCTGAATGCAGCATAGAAAAAGCTGAAGGCTTAGGAGGTCTTGGCCATGTGATCTTCCTGAAAGAAACTCTTCCATCTGTTTTTTTCTGCTGCTGTGCAATAAGGAAAGATAGAAGGGAATACTATGGGGGGGACTAATGCCAAGTTATGAGACTACTGGCTCAGAATTTCTAGTAGTACTGACATTCTTAGAAGAGTAAGTGTCTGGATGCTAACAAGGAAAGAAATCTGGTAACTGGTACAACTTTTCACAGCGTTTTCTGCAGAAGCTAAGCTATGGGAATTTTGTTGCTTGGGGGCAGGTGATTCTTCTTTGGAAGGTGTATTCTGCTCTTTTTTGATGTTTTAATCCAGCTGTAGGTGAATTGTTGGGGAGGTAGTAAAGAGCTTTGTGGGTGGTTTTTTGTTGGTTGGGGGTTTTTTGTTTGTTTTTGTTGGTTGGTTTTTGTTGGGGTTTTTTATTTTAATAAATTTCAAATCTGAAGAAAGGTTTACAGATGAAATTAAGCCTTGCTCAGCTTTCAAACTAAGCAAGCATATCTATCCCACCTCAAAGATCATAGAATCATAGATGTTGCCTTATTCTGTATTTATGCAAAAAAAGATGGAAGTATTGTTCTCAGTGGGCTTGTTTTATAATTAGAGCTGTCTAATTCCTCCTCAGCTTTCCATAAATAGCTATATGTAGATCAGAAGGGGGATATTTTTCTTCTTACCTAGCCTTTTCCAACCTGCTCTATCTCTCTGCTTCTGCTGAGTTGGAAACACTGCTGGAGAATCTTAGTATTGCATGGAGTACTCTTTTTGGAGGAAATCTCTGTATAAAGTACTTGAAATACTCATTTTAGTGGAGGAGGAGAGGTGTTAGGACAATGCTGTTGCTCTCACAAAAAGCCACAACCCACCCCAAACCATAAAATCCTAAATGTTGTCGTTGGTGCAGCTTCACCACAGGGAGTGCTAGTCTGGATGTGAACAAGTTACTTGTGTAAGTACAGCTTGGATTTAATCTTGTGTGATAATAGTGTAAATATTACAAATGGCAGTAGAAATACTGTAAAACAGCTAAAGTTTTGTATCACAGAGCAGTTCCCACCCTTGTGGGAACAAAAACTTCTGCTGAAATACTTACATTAAGTTCTAATGCATGTTTACATGCCTTGACGTGGTTTAACTGTCTAGTGACTACAGTATAAAACTGTATTGCAGGCTGAATAGTTCTTGTGGTAACCCACAAATAATGGAAGCACGGAAGCCGCCTCTATGAGACAGTATTGTCTTTTCTCTGCACTATAACCAGCGTTACATTGCTGCGATGGGGATACGTCCCTTGACAGATTGGTGGAAATTAAACTAGATGTTCTATTTTATACAAAGCTAACATAAAGATTTGCTCAGTGCTATCAAAGCTACGTGAGTAGGCTAGAGTTAAATCAAAATCTTGTTTCCTACACTGATCTTCTCTGCAGTCATAACCAATTCTAAAATTTCTAGATATTTTTAATCTGTCAGTTACAGCATGGAAGTTTGCCCTGGCCAAGTTTGGAAGTGCGGGCTTGTATCTAAAAACTGTTTCAGAGAAACCTCAGGGAGCATTGATGATCGAGCCAGTTTGTTTGCATCAAGATGAAGGTGCCTGTTGAATTTTGAATATATTTAGAGTTTAGATGGTGTTAGCGTCCGAGAGTAAACATGTCTTCATAGGCAGAAGTGGTCTAAGTGAGTGTTTACATCTTTTGGCAAATTTACTGGTAATAGAACTCACCACTTGTCCTGTTAGTAATGTGGTGATTCAGGTAGCCTAAAGCCCTGCTTTGACTGTCACTGTGCTAAAGCCATCAGGATAGCAATTAATTGTATGTGATATGTGAAATAACCTGTTATGACACAGAAGGCTGTGTTGAATCTAAATGCAAGAGCTTTAATGCCGTCTAACTTGTTACTCCTTTTTGTTGTTGTTGTTAAAAAATATTCTGTTGAAGACAATAGGGACTTGAAAGGCTGAAGTGAGTGCTGTTATGCAGCTTGTGGCTGCCTACCTAAATCAATCTGTATCCAGTGGTATTCCTTCTAGCTATGTCAGAGTTAAATTAGTGGTATTTTCTTGTTCACAAACCCAACCAAGTACACCTCACAGATGCAGGTGTTTCCAGCTGGTAGTTGGTTATTCTCAGGCTAGCCAGTTGAATTAGGTTTCTTTCATCTTATTTTAAAATTTATTTTAACTAAAGCCTTAAGTTTTTTTTTCTTTCCCCTGGTAAACTTTTCCTATTCCTGTGTCTCCAAGGTTCCTTGTCAAACCTTAATTCCTTGATTGCCTTAGTGTTTTCCCTCCTTTGTGGCCTGTGCCTGTAAGTTTGTCCCCTGAAGCTTGTTCAGAACATGGCTACCAAGACAGTCTTGTCTTCCTGACTGATGACTGAAGTTCTTTCACTTACTGTTCTTTCACCAAACTGAACATAAGCTCCCTCTAACCCAGCTACCTCACTGATTTGCTTGATACTGTATTCAGCCCATTCTTGTAATGCATCTGCCAGTCATACTGCCTTCAGGTCTTGTTGTGTTGTGCTGCAGAAGTGTGTGAGCCCAACTGAAAGCTTTTACAACTTCAGGAAGTCATAACTTCAGAGTTTCTATCTTCCTGGTGAATTTAAAGCTCTGCTAGTTGAGAAGGAGTGAGCCGTAGTCACTTGCTGCATCTTGTCTCTTTGGGCTAATCTCTTCTAATTGCAGATTGCAATCTCTCGATTTATTCGTAGCCTTTTTGAAATCAAGACTGGGTTTGCAGGGTTCCTGTAAAGTATTTAAGATGGTGTAGTCCAGCAGGACTATGGTCTGAAAATGCTGTTTCTAGTATAAAAATTTCTCTTATGAGTACAGGGTGTATGTCAGGTTGAGCTGCTATAGTAGAGAAGAGCAAGAAATTTCACTTTGTTGCTGAATTATTGGTAGTAATGAGAAGACTGTTGCCAATAGCAAGCCAGCTGGGCTGGTCTTCCCTGTCCATACTATGTTGGTGTGTACCAGGTAACTTTCTGTCTGATGTTTTTGATATCATCATTACTGAGGCATGAATGATATGTGTAAGTGAACACATGACAAACTACTTAACATATTCTTAGCTTCTGTTGTGATATTTTATTTCAAAGCTATGGCATTTGAGGAAAAGTTCTCAGAGATTAAGTTATATCTCTCAGCTCTCAAATACAAAATATCTAAATTAACCAAGGAGAAATTACAGAAGAGAGGCTTCCTGGTCTTACATGGAGATTGACAGCAGCAAAAGTATAATCTAAAGTGACCATGTGCTGCTTTGCAGTAATAGTTCCAGACCCAGAACAGATGACAGTCAACGTATCACCCATTAGTTTGGGGGTTTTTTTAGAGATAAACAGCGTAGTAAATTTTTTGGGGGGGTTCTTGTTTTTTAACATCTCTATAATTTGTTACGATCTTTCCTTAGGCTCTTTATATTTACGTTCTTGCCTTTTCTGTAGCTCAGCTTTTCTTTCTGCCTATAATCAATCTATCCCAAAGACAAATCTTGAATGTGCATGCAAAAAGTTACTTGTCTCCAAGTGGCAGTTGAGGGATGCCGTGGCCGACTTGGTAAGTTTTAGAAGCCCACCAGAACTACGCTAGCAAACTCAAGGAGTCAAACTCTATGTCTCAGTTCTTACAGCATTGAAGACATTGTGATCAGAAATGTTCATTTAATGTGTCTGCTCATTCTTTTGTTATGATGGACTCTATTAAAATATTTTTCTTTAAAGGAAACTTCTTAATCAGGTGGTAAGAAAGTATTGACAGGACCTTGGCTAATGAATGAAATATAATTGGAGGGTGGGGATTTTGAGGTGAAGAGTATCTGATGCCTTTTGAATTTACTGAACCACATGCATTTAACTATTGATTTTCCAGCCACATGGTAACAGGGTCATTGTATATGTAACTTTTGCTCCCTGAATCAGTAAAATCTGGTAAAGGCTCCTAAAGCCTCTCTTTTCTTTTTTTTCAAAGGATGGATTTTACTTGTGTTCTCAGATAAAACCAGAGTCTAAATTTACTGTTGTTGATTTGTAGCCTCTTTGCTGTGTAGTACAGATGAGTAACTGGTTTTTTCCCTTTAGCTCATTCCATATTTTCTTGTTTCCTTTTCGTACTCTTCAACGTACCTAGTGGAAAACGAACTTAAGAACTTTTAGACTCATAACAACAGATTGGCTTGATTGAAGTATGTTCTTTGTGGAATGTGACTGGACTGTAATAACAACCTTTGGTAGGACTTTGCCTAAAAATAACTTCTTCTTTACTGCCTGATAAGCTTTTGCAAATACAGTAACATAGCTCCTTCCTAGGAAGTTGAGTTCACTTTGCTCAAGTATTGTTCCCAAGCCCCCCCCAAAGCTCAGATTTGCAGCTAATAATTAAAACTTTTATTTTTCAGACTTTCTGATGTGTATCTTCTTTGTTTTTCACAGAGACTAATAGACAAGTCCAGAGTAACCTGTGTAAAATGGGTACCAGGTTCGGAAAGCCTTTTCCTAGTAGCTCATTCCAGTGGCAATATGTACTTGTATAACGTGGAGCACACTTGTGGTACCACAGCCCCGCACTACCAGCTTCTTAAACAAGGAGAAAGTTTTGCAGTTCACACTTGCAAGAGTAAATCCACAAGAAACCCTCTGCTTAAATGGACAGTAGGTGAGGGTGCCCTGAATGAATTTGCCTTTTCCCCAGATGGGAAGTTCTTGGCGTGCGTGAGCCAGGATGGTTTTCTTCGTGTGTTTAACTTTGATTCGGTGGAATTGCATGGTACAATGAAAAGCTACTTTGGAGGACTGCTGTGTGTGTGTTGGAGTCCTGATGGGAAGTACATAGTGACAGGTGGAGAGGATGACTTGGTGACAGTTTGGTCTTTCGTGGACTGTCGAGTAATAGCGAGAGGCCACGGACATAAATCGTGGGTCAGTGTTGTTGCGTTCGATCCGTATACCACTAGTGTAGAAGAGAGTGACCCAATGGAATTTAGTGGAAGCGATGAGGATTTCCAAGACCTTCATTTTGGCAGAGATCGAGCGAATAGTACGCAATCTAGGCTATCCAAAAGGAACTCTACAGACAGTCGTCCAGTAAGTGTTACATATAGATTTGGTTCAGTAGGCCAGGACACGCAGCTCTGTTTGTGGGATCTTACAGAAGATATCCTCTTCCCCCACCAACCTCTCTCAAGAGCAAGGACACATACAAATGTCATGAATGCCACAAGTCCGCCTGCGGGAAGTGGTGGAACTAACCCGGGAAGTAATGGAAACAGTATCACAACACCTGGAAACTCTGTACCCCCTCCTCTTCCACGGTCCAACAGCCTTCCACACTCTGCAGTCTCAAACGCTGGCAGTAAAAGCAGTGTCATGGATGGTGCCATTGCTTCTGGCGTTAGTAAATTTGCAACCTTATCGCTACACGATCGGAAGGAAAGACACCATGAAAAAGATCACAAGAGAAATCATAGCATGGGACATATATCTAGCAAGAGCAGTGACAAACTGAACCTAGTTACTAAAACCAAAACGGACCCAGCTAAAACTTTGGGAACACCTCTCTGTCCCCGAATGGAAGATGTTCCCTTGTTAGAGCCTCTTATCTGTAAAAAGATAGCACATGAAAGACTGACTGTGTTAATTTTTCTTGAAGACTGTATAGTCACTGCTTGTCAGGAGGGATTTATTTGCACATGGGCAAGGCCTGGTAAAGTGGTAAGTTTTAATCCTTAATGCTGCATCAAAGAACTAGAACTCTGAATAGGTAGTTTTCTTGAAATATAAATGAATGTTGAATATAAAATTTCTTTATGCTTAATGTAAAAAAAAAAATAAAAAATCCTCAGAGCCATACTTTTGGATACTGCATGCCATATTTCTGAATGATTTGAAGTGTCTTGGATACAATTACGAAGTATAGTTGCCTTCCAGCAGACAAAATAAATACTGTGCATCTAAACTATTGATCAGTGTTCTTATACTTCAGCATAACCACAATATGGTGAAAGCTGTTTATGTAAAAATTGAAGTAAAACCTGTCAATCGTTAAAATAATGCTAATTCTTCTAGTATTTTCTATGAATTGCAGTACTCCCAATGAGAGTAGCTTATGAAAAGCTGCTGCTTTTAGGCCTAATGAGAAATGTGAGCCTCTGAAAAAATTAAAACCAAAGTGTTTTATTCCTCCATATTTTCTGTGGTGGCCTGCCATTAATGTAAATCACTTCTTATTAAAATGTTGGCCATTTTATGCACACATTTGTGAGCCCTTTGCCAACCGTAGTTTGTGCTCTTGAAACTGTGAAGCAGCATTACCAACTCTTAATTTTAGCCAGATCTTGAATTATGTATCTGTTAAGTTAGGGCAGATCACGCAAGCTTTCTCCAGGTAGTTTCTGTGTTACGTTGCTGTTGACTTTGCTCAGCAGTTTGACCATCAACAAGCTCGTGCTTTTTGATGGCACCTGTTCTCTGAGTTGAACCTTCACTGAAATATATTACTAGCTTTAACTCTTGTCCTTAATGCACCTGAACACGGATAACACTTCATTTATTTTTTTTTCCGTCCAATGTATAGCAAGCTAAATTTTGAATGAAGCTGAATGTGATTATTTTATTAAAAGTACTTTGTGCTACAACAGCTTTGTTTGCCAGTGACATTTTAAAGGAATACAGCTGTGCCAGAGTTGATCTAGCAAAAAAGGGCCATTATTTTTGTGTAAATCTCTGAAAGGGCTTGTAGGTTATCACCTGAAGAAAAAGAAATAATCTGGTAATGCCTGAATATTGCCATGTTGAGCAACCTAAATGAAAACCTGATGTTCGTTAGGTTTTAACTATTTGGTTCATAAATCTGACTTTTGAAGTGGAGGTACTGTATATATCTATAACACCACATCTTCATTGGTATAAACATTGAAGTAAAACTCAGTTTTTCTTAAAACTGTTTGTATAATCTAACTTTCTTTGAAATGTATCAAATTTGTCACAATAGGTGTGTATAGAGAGCTATGTCTGCTCTGCATCTTGATGCATATTTAAAAGTTGAATCTAAATCTAAAAAGTGTAAACCCTTTTCTGGGGAGAAGGGAGGAGAGTGTTACCTAAAAGTATTTTTTGCAGAAGAACTACAAATCCAACCTCTCCCCCCAAACACTAAACTATTTAAAATGTTTGTCATAAGTGAAAATACTAAAGTACTTATCGCTTCTGTGACTCAGTGCAATTCACATGTCTTATGAATTAACTTTATACGCATACAGCAGTGCCTCAGATTTCTATTGTTACCTATATTTTTTGTTGTAAAACTCCTTTACATACTACTAAACACTACACTATTAAATTTATTTTCAGTGACTGAAGTGGGTTTTGTTAGGCTGGGTATAACTTAAATATTTTTGTGTATTGACTTTGATTTGGAATATGACATTTCAAATATTTCAGAGATAAAGTATGCAGTTCCAAAAATCAGGATTTATGTATTGGCCAATATGGAAAACTTTAATTACAGGTAAGTAATTTTCATGCTGAAGTTATCACTTGCAAAATTAATATATTGCACACTGATGTAAATGCCATATTGTTTAGGAAGTATTTACTTAGAAATTTTCAAATTAATTTGTTTTTTGATTTCACTTGCATTTCTAGTGAGCTCACTCTGCTGGTAAAAACTAAATTTTGGTGGCATGTTTACAGGGCTTTGATAGTAAAATATTTGTGCCAGAAGGACGTTATGAGCATCCTTTTTGTTTATAAGAAAGCACTTAATTTTATTTAATGAAAATTTTCAAAGTATAAAACACTTATGGTGATGTCTTTCTTACTGGGTTATATACCATTCATTTCAGTTTCGCCAGTTGTTTAATCCTAGTCTGCCCTGTTACTCTGGGGCTTAAAGCTGCTATTTCTAGTCTTCCTTTTGAAATTTGGGTCTCTGAGTGATCTGAGAAACTCCATCACTTTTTTGTCTGCCAACTCTAGAGTGAGAGCCTCTGAATCTTGCTGCTTCTTCCATCATTGCCTCCAAAAGCCTTCATTAAATTCATGCTGCTGTCAGCCTAAAGAAAGAATTGGATGGGAAACTGAAGCAGGCTTGCAGGGTCTAACATAATTTCCACTGAGGCAGCGCTGCCTTTCCCTCTCACTTTCAATAGCCATCAAAAGACGGGCTGGTTAATTGGATAGTGTATGGCAAGTGCTCTTCAAAAAAAAATCCAGAAATTTCAGCTGTCATCCTTACGGTAGTCGGTAGGCTGCACAGTGCTTACAGTGTCCTGACATATAAACTTTCTGAATTACCACTTCAGTGTATGCCTAATCCTACCTTGAGCTTCCTCGCTGGATACGCTCTTGCGCTGCACTTCCAGAAGTGTTGTGCTGACTCCCAGTTGGAGGGAGGTGAAGCAAACGGCAAAATTCAATTAGAAACAAGTTGAATGAGGCTCAGGGTTCACCGGCTTTGATCTATTTATTTATTTAATTATTTTTTTACTCTCTTTTTTGTTAGCCTGTGTCTGCAAAAGAAGGTTCAGAGGGATGAGAAAAATAGCTTGCCTTAACAAGAGTATGACCTTTCTGCTCAGTGTGTTAACAATTAGCTGTGGCCTCTCCCCCTGTCTTTCCCAGGCTCTGATGGGAAGCCTGAATGGAATTACAGAACTGAAAATGTAGAACAGTAATTTCAAAGGAACAAAGGTAAACTTGATGTGCTATCTTTATAGCTACTTCAGACTGAATTACAGGACCTGCAGAAGCCAATAAAAAAGACTGACAAAACCACTCAACAACAAAAAAACAAAACCAACCCCAAAAACCCACGGAAAAACCAAAGTGGTACCTGGATATGCAAAACAAGTTTTCTCTGAACTTAGCAGTCAGAGGAACTAACTTTCTGTGTGATTTCTGTGTTTGATTTCAGAATTAACTATTCACCGTCTTGTACAGTGACTCCTTTTTATCTAAATGCAAGTTGCTGATCAGCTGTTTCCGCTGTAAGAAAGCTCAAGGTAGGATTGACCAGCAGTCTGAACGGGCGAAATGGCTGTGTATAACCTAGCAAGATAAACATGCTACCATCTTGTAAAGCAAATGCACATGGAATTTATTTATTTGACTTATTGTACAGGAAAACTTAGACTTAAATTATAACATCCTTGAATTTTTCTAGTTAACTACAATTGTAGTACAGTATCATGTTTTAGTATGACTTCTCTTTTAGTGAAAGTACTTAAACATTCATGTACTATATTTGGGTGAGATGAGCAGCTATACGTACTAATTCTTCCTCAGTGGAAAGGAGCATTTCATCATTACAATTGAAGTTCAATTGCTGGTATTTAAGTACTATCAAATAGATTTCTTTCAACGTGATACGGTATCTGTATAAACTTCAGGGATGATTACAGTAAAAACTGAAACACAGCTATATGACTTCAGGTTACCATGCTCAAATTTGAAGCTTTCTGTCATGTGCGTAAGAGCGAAGTTGCACATAGCATCCCCGCGTTATCAGGGTGAATTCAAACCTAGAACACTGGTGTGATATTTATAGCGAGGTCTGTGTGTGTGTGTGTGCGCGCGTGTCCGTGTGTGAGGAGGAGCAACTGGTGGCTCCAGGAAAGCCGGGAGAGAACGTAACCCTGTGAAGGCTTTATGATGAGGATGTCTGGATTAGGAAATAACATGACTTTTACTAAACGCTTTTTAGAAGACCCATGTTCTGAACTATCACCTCTTAAAATTTGATTGTGTACTTGGAATGACTGTATATGTCTGCCCCTTTAACAACATAAAGCTACTAAATTAATATTTAAAATGCTGGCCTGCTTATGTTACAATAATAAAATTTGTGTCAGTTAATTTACTGTCAATTTCCATGTAAAGATTAAATGATATTTTTTCTGCATTTTATGAATTCTGTATACTGGCGTTTGTTAAAGATTGACATGTTAGGTGATACTGTACAAAATTGTATTGACTACCTATAGTGAAAATCAAAAGTAAAATTCATATGTATTTCCTTTTTACACTTCCATCTAATTTCTTGACAACTTGAATAAATTTCATAGAGCCTTTCTAACATGAACTATTGTTAATTTAACTGTTGCAATAATTAAGCTTTAAGAAGTATTGTTGGTATATTTATAATTTTAAGAAGATCATGTTTGTTTCATACTGCTTATTTTTAGCTGTTCTGTTGTCACTGTTACAGCTGAAGAACTTTACTAAATACTTGACATTACAAAATAACTTGCTGGGGTTGTCCTCTGTATACTGATGTTAAATAAAAATGTGTGATTGAACTGTAAATGTAGATAACTTTCAATAGTCCTTTCCACATTTGAGTTTTAATTTATTTTGCAGTCCGTAGGTGGTCTAATGCTATCATGCTGTGCTGAACAAACGGCCACAATGAAAGCTGTTAACTTGCCGTATTTTAAAGTAAGAAGTCGATTGCATCCTGTAACCTGCTCTGAGTAAACATTTCACTTCATCTCAAGACGATGCAGACGTTTTGATGTTTAAATCTTGCCAATATGATCATGTCTCATTTATTTTTTTTTTAGGGCTAGAGTAATGCGAAATAGAATACTTATCAAACCACTTAGTACTTGTTTAAACTCAGATTCAGTAAAACGTGGACATGGATGCATCTAGATTCTCTCTGCCTGCCTGTCAAATAGGAGTTGGGGCAGAGCGTGGTCATTCCTTCTAGGACTCTACAGGAGCTCTTTCCTCTGTGGACTCTGGTGCAGGGTATGTTCTGCATTCCAGCTTTAGCTCTTGACATTTACCTAACGAATGCTGAATTTACAGCCCTGAGGATATGGCTTGCTCAGATGACTCAAGCATTTTGTGTCTGGGAAAACTGTGGCTAGTCTAGAACTAAGCTCATCTGAAATAAAACATTCTGAAACTTGGGCTGCAAAATGTCTTGGAACCAATTTAGGTGAAGACTTGAGACGTTGCTATTCCGTCCGAGTGGACTGGGCAATGCGTCATTCTCTCAGCAGTGGTTCCGTGTTAACAGACGGAGTCAAACCAGTGGTATTTACTTAAGTGTTTCAAAGGCACTTTTGAAAAATTTCAGTGGAGTAGTTACTTTGGGCCCAGTCTAACTGAAGAAGAACTTGGTCTCTTAGGCAAAAATACTCTGCAGTCTGAAGCCAAGGAATCATCTTTCTTACATGAACTTGAGAACCTTCTGGTACTTCTGGTACCACTGTGATGGTCTCTTTATATAAACATGTATGTATATTTAAGAACAGGTGCCAATGGAGAAAGAAAACTAAATCCATCCTGAAAGCTTCTGGGAAAACCCAGTTACATCTAATCATGCAAAAACTGGTTGGTCAAACCAGTTTCTCAACAGTCAGCGTGAGCATCAAATGGAACTTCACTTCCATGAGTTCTGTGGTCATAGAAAATAGTTTGGCAAAAGATTTCTTGGAACATGAAATTGTAATCTTGCTTGTCTTTAACACTGCACAAACTTCTCGAGATAACTTGTATAATCAGAGTATTTTCTGGTTTTTGAAGTTGGATTTTAGGTAGATGCTGATCAACCTTATCAAATGAATTTGCGTCATTTCTTCTGCTAAGGCCATGCTTATTTTACAGCTAGCCCAGATGGCATTGCCTTAAGTCATATGCTTTTCCCTGGTTTATCTCCATGTCATTATTTTCTAATCTGAAAATTTTAAACCTTAGCAAATTTTGTAGTTTGAGGACGCTAGAGAAACAACCGTTCTTAAGCTTAAGCCGTTCCATTGCTGCCTAAGGGAGCTTGAGGTCTTCTTGCTCAAGCCAGATCAGGTTTCTGATAGCAAAAGCCTTTTCTGCTTTTCCCAGCAATCAAGCAGCTGCGTCTTCATTTTTATTATTTTTTTTTTCCCCTCGTGGATATGTGTGTATTCCATTTGTCACTTATATACTGGTCTTGCAGTAGTCTTGCCTAATACCACTAGACAGATTTTTAGTTTGTCTGCTGGTTTTCTGGCAGCCTGGACTTTCTTTTTGTTGACAATGAGTAAAATGGTGATACACCTCTGTTTGGAGAAAATAAGCCTTTATGTTCACAGAAGAGGAATTGCAAGTGGAACCTCCTTGATGCTACCATGTGCTTTTACAAGACTGGTGTCAAGTGGTTTAAGCATTTATACTTTTCTATAATGCTACCAGAACAGGAAAAAAAAAGCAAATGGCAGACTCCGTTTAGTGAACACATAGACTACGTGCTTGCTGTATCCCCCTAAATCCCATACAAAGTATTTCTCTGTAGTATGTGAATGTTCAGCATGTGCTTCCTTAAACATTCTCAGTTAATTAATTTTATGACTCCATTAGAGATTAATACCCGATTTTAGTGAGTATGTGCAGTTCAGAGACTTAGGCTAAGAAATGCCGATTCTGAAAAATGAAACTCTTGAAGGTTTTGTTCGTGCAAATCTTAAAACTGATTCAGCTGATTTGACTACAGAAATTTAAACAAATGTGAAAAATCTCATTCTGCTTTGGCATATTATTAGTCTTGATCAGATACTGTATTGCACCATGGGCTCTTTTGTCAAGCAAATGTCTCGGTCCAGATTACTTTTTTTTAATTACTCCAGGAATATCAAAGTTCTGGACAAGAATAAACAACCCATGGAATATTGTTAAAATAATAAATTTCCATTATTTCATATACTAGCAATAGCAGAAATGGTTTTAACAAATCAGTGCCTATTTTTCATGGGCATTCATTAATTCAGACTTTTTAAATTAGTTTAATTGCATTAGTGAAGTGTACTAAGGGAATTTTTTTTGTTTAGTTGTTACACTGGACCCTTTGCTTTGTTTTTTCTACGTGTCAGTCTCAAAACAGAGAGTAGGAAAGCCACGAAGAGCTCTGACATCCAGCAATTTACTGGGAGTTGCTGGGCTGTTGTACGGGAGGAGCGTGCTCGTGCCCAGGGCAAAAGTTGAGTGTGTGCCCAGAGCCTTGTGAAGCAGCACTTAGATGCAGACTTCCCTTATCCTGCTCATGAGGCCAGACTTGCTGTTTATCTAGATTAGTGAAATTAGGTATGTTGCATCTTTGGTTTCAGTTAATCCCTTTCTAATTTACATGAAGAAGGCATCAACTCAGTAGTTACTGGTGGCTTTTTCCCTGCTTAGTAGTATCTCCCTATTTTTTTTAATACAGCAATTATGTGCTGATCTTTTGTAGAATTGGTTTCTGTTGTGAAGCTTTGTTTCGTATCTTTGAGGAAAAAAACCAGACTTTTGGCTGAGCATATATGGAATTTTTTAGAAAATAATGCCACCTGTAATCTCATGAATTGTGAGGAGGGTTAGTCACTGCTGCAGGTCTTTCAGAACCAGCCACAGCTGTGAGTGCCATGAACCTTGGGTAGAAATTGCCTTACTGGTTGTATTTGTTATGGCTTTTCATTCCTACCTATGCAAGCATATTTTTACCAAATATGCAAAGTCTTGTGTGTTTTGGGAAGTCAGAGAATTCATTGATATACATGGAATGGCCTTAGCAACTAGCGCTGAAACACTCTGTTTGATGCTCGTGCATTGCTAATTGATGCAAGAAATACGATGCTGTCCTCTGCAAAAGACACACGCTTCAGCCACAGAGCATCTCCTTGGAGGACCCTCTCTGAGGTTTTTATGAAGATTATTTTACCAAATTCTTGTCTTGGGTCTCTTAACTATTCCATTTCCCACCCCCTGCTAGACCCACATGCTGACAAAATAATACTGCTAGTGAAAGACTACATTTATTTTCAAAGCGTTTTTGAACAGTCTGCTTATTTGTTTCTGCTGCTTGCTCAGTGTGATCTGTTTGTTCTTAAACATTAAGCTGATGCCCTGTGCAGTGCAGCAGATCTGTAGCCCTTGCATCTTGGTTCATGTGTGTTTTCTGTCACAGCTGTTAGACTGAGCGGCTTTGCTGTTGTGCTGATGAGTTGCTGCAGCTTTTGTTCCATTTTTTGCCACCTGGTTGCCTGACCTGGGTGGTTTCGTCACAGGAAGCACTGCAGTCTAATTTCTTATTTTCCAGACAGGAACTCTGTGTTCTTTCATAACCTTCTCCATCGTATTATTCCCAGAGAATGCAATTGCAGATATTCTAGTCTCACACAGATCAGACTCCTTCAGCATAACTTTCTGTATTAAAAGTGTAACTTTTTTTGGAGGGTCACTTGCTTTCTAAAGTTTCGTGTGTTTAACTTCTTAAATGACCTTGCTGGAAGGGCTCTGATATAATAGCAAAATTCTGTAGAATCTTTTTTGTTACTCAGGACCCACTGAGAACACTTAGCACTTTGGTAAAACTTCTGTGCCTAAACCCAAAATTCTTATTCTTGCTTTTCTTGTATGAACATCTATGGTCTAAGATGTCTTCTGAGATTAAGTACTTGGAAGAACTCACAAAATTTCTGATCTCCCATGGAAGTGGAATGAGTGTCGTAGCCTGGCCAAGTTCTAAGGCAGTACTTGCAAAGTTTTGGAAATGTCTGTCTGCAGTAGCCCAAGGATATAGATCTTGACATTCTTTCCACTTTGGTGTTCCTCTGGCTTGCCTGCTCGGAGTTGCAGAATTAATTCAGAGCAAGGACTGAAATACAAGTTGTTCCTAGTATTCACTTAGTTGGAGCCTGCACTTCACTTCAGCTTTGTTGAAGCAAGGAATATTCACAGCTGGGGAGATGAAACCAGGACTGACTCTTTGTTCCTGATCTTGGAGCTGGAATTCCAGAGTGTCTGGTAGTTCACAGGGAACAAGGTCCCCCACTGAATTTCATCGTGTGCTGCTTGTTTCTAGAGGAGTTGTAGGAAAATGAAAGTCTCTTCATTTTGTTTCCCAATGCCTGGTTGCATTACAGTGTAAATCATATATTGGAATAGTGCTTCTTTCTCTTCGTCTGCATAACACAGCTAAGAGCCTGTTGAAAAGACTTCGTATTATGCCATCCCCAGTACTTTCTATGCTTATAAAGCACATATTTGCAAATGAACAGTGTGGATCACTGATTTATTAAAGACTGAAAATAATACCTTTGGATGCCTTTTTCCAGGCATAGTGGATGTTATCTTCTGGCAAGAAAGACCTTTCAGTTCCTGCTGGATTTAATAGACTTGTGAAGAATACTTTGGTAATGAACTATAGAGGTCTGATTCATCTTCATCACTTTTGAACAAAACTTTCTTGGTAAAAATCTTCAGAACTGCTTCATTAGCTTGTTTGCTCTAAAATTCTGCCTTTTTTCACCATCTGTTCCTTAACTAGGAAACTTCTTGTGCAGTATCTTCGCACATCCTGAATGTCAAACAAGTTTCAAGGCCAACCTACTTCAGTCTACCTCAACAGTGTTTGAATTGGATATCCACTGAATAAACAAGTGCAAATAAAAAAAGAGTTCTAGTTCCTGCAGGTGTGATCTATGGACAGTGCCAAATGAAGCATCACGTACTTCATTATATCTAAACGTAACATCAAATGTGTGCATGCACGCACAGTCTGCTATAAATCCGACAGACGTATCCAGATTCTGAACTGGTAGATGAGGTGTCCTTTAAAAGGAAGGGCCGTGGTATCAGTAGGAACTTGATTCCAGCCAGTCCAGCCCTCCGTCCACCTCTTCAGTCTGTGATCAGGGATTTCTTCCCTCAGTTCTTGGATCCAAGCAAGAAAGAGCTCTTGTAGATTCAGAAGATGTGACCTAATTCTACATTGTGTGCTAATTGCTGCCTGAGCTTGTCTAGTTTGATGGATCTGAGTCACAGGAACTTAATTTTGAGGTAAGAACCTAAGCTGTTCAGAGGAATTGCTAAAAGTGCATTTCCATGCCTACGTAGCAAGGAGTTGCAGAACAATACTTGCTGGTGTGCTTCCAGCTTAGTTGCCATTGTGCTCCTCAGCCTGCTGGCACTTGTCGTAACTGAATAACGACTTTGCAAGAAGACTAAATTGTATTTTGGTATTAAGCTTTTCCTAAATAAGTCTGATGTACAGTTACTTTTATGTGAATGAATAAAAAGGGGCTACTACGCATAAACCTGGAATGGAATTTTTCCGTTGATATCTATCCTGAAGGTACAGTTGCCTTAATCTGGAACAGTAGCCTCTGTCTAGTGAGGGGTGCCACGCAGTCGCGGGATTATGTCTGAAATTTTCATTTATTTGAATGGGGATGTAGTTAAATGAGCTGGTAAAACGTTTTCCTGAATGTAAGACTAAGTTGTAATGGGAAATCTTTACTGAACTCTTGCTCAGTGTTTCGTTCTCTTTTAAAATTACCAAAATAAATACTTGGTTAGATAATCTATTTTTCTATTCAAAGCTTGTACTATTCAATAGCCTATAAGGGATTGAGCATTTCCATGTTAGCAGTTTAGGTGTCAAACTTGTTGATATTGAACAGGTTTGTTTGTTGCTACCCTAATAAAATGCTGATTGCTTTTCTGGCGTATGACTTAAAGTCTCCCAGTTCATGATGACTCCAACCGCAAGGTAGATTAAATCAAATGCTGGGATCGGATTCGTCGTGTGTCATAAATGCACACACGTTCTTACCTACTGAAAGCTCTTTTGTGTGCTGCTCAACTGATACAATAGTGGCTTAGATTCTTTTGTAGGAGAGAAGGTGCTGATGTCTAAAGTAAGCAAGTGGTGGTAAAAATAAATTGTACTCATTTTAGCTTTAGGCTAAGAACTATATAAAATTATTGTCAGGTTCTCTTGCTGGATTAATGTAAATTGCTTTGTTTGCAGGGTTTATTGTCATCCCAAACCCAGGCCAATTCTCCAAGTGGAACTGTAGTATAGCCATCACACTACTGCTAGCAAATCTCTGAACACAGGACAAGAAGTAATGACAGTGGAACCAGGAGCTGTTCTTCAGGCAAAGAGCATCACAAATTATAATGTGGCAGAGTGTAAACATGGAATTATGTGAATCACATAGTAATTTGCAAAGAAATAATGTAATGAGTTCTTATTACAGCTAATACTGCTAGGCTGCTCACCCAAGGAAGAGTTTTCACTACAAAAAATAAAAAAAGCTTCCTTTGGTGCTGCAGGAAAAAATAGTAACATTTTTGGTTTTCTTTATACTTTTCAAGTCCAGTGTAATTTAATCTCTCTATATAAATAAAAGATATATATATATATATAGTGTAAAATAAAGTATGTTTCTTAAATTCAAGTAAGTTCAATGGTTAAACTAGTACTTCACCATTGTTTATTTTGCACTGATTTTTTTAACCAGAGATGGCTAGAAGACAACCTGGAATGCACTCATGGAAAATGAAAGTCATTACTTACTGGCTTAAAACTATTATTCAGGAAGATGGATGCTGCAATCATAGATTTTTAAAACAAAGTTGTTTTGCACTTAAATAGTTTAATGCTAATAGAGAATTACTTTAAAATTGGTGTCCAGACACCAGAAAAAAATATGTTGTGAAGAAAAGATCCTTTGTATCTATTAAACATTTATTTTAATATTGTTGTTTCCAACTGCAATCAGCTCTGTATGATATGTATACATAATGTAATTCAGTGATGGGGGATGGGAGTAACGGATCATTACACTAGAAATTCTCATTCATTAAAGAAAGTGATACTTCTAATTCAGAAAATACATATTAAACTATCTTGAATATGCATTTTTTGTTTACTTTCTGTTCAAATTTGATCACTTTTGATGTAATCAATCCTTTGTCGAATTAAATGTTTAGTACAGAAATCCCATCTAAACCTTGTAGAACAAATTCCTTTCAAAAATATCTCACCTAGAACATTGCTTTGTATTTAAAACAATAGAATTTCAATTGGGAAAGTGAAACAACATTGTTCTGTTCTCATTCCTAATGGTTTATCTCTGGACACATCCTAAGGCGAAAAACTTCCAGCCAGCCAGCTCTCTGGGGTAAGGAGTTTATTCTCACATTAGTCCCGTGTGTTTGTCTCAAGGGCTGTGAAGTGAAAGATCCAGCAGCAGTCGATGCACGCTCTCTCTGACTTGGCAATCTAAAATTAGGTCAACATATTGGAGGAGATGCGTTTCTGAGACAACTCGTTTGTCTTGCATCAGGCACCTCATTTATAATTCATCACCCTTAAACTGGTAAGTGTTATGGAGATAGACATACCCAGGCGCTTGTATCGTTTAATGCTGCTTGTCTGGAACATGTTAATTTTAATCAGTCAGCAACAGAGCACTTAAATTGTTTTCAGTAGTTCCTGTAAGGATTTAAGAAAAAAAATACAAAAAACCTAAACCACCAAAAACCCAAGAGATGGCATTCTGTGTCAAGCCCAGGAATGGCAGAAGATAAAAGCATCTGCCATACTTTGCCCTTTATCCGATGCAGCGGTATTTGCAGTTGGCTTTCGCTGAATCTTGTAGGCGGGCATGAGGCCAGCAGAGTGAAACTGGCCTGAGTACGCACACGCTGCAGCTGAGGGCACACATTAAAGCCCTTCCTGCTCTCCAGCAATAAAGCTAGGTAGAGTTTTTTAAATTGCAAGTAAACTTTAGACATCTTCCAGCAGGAGAAATTACTTTTTCTTCAGGAAATGAATAAAAATTTTGGAAGAAACAACTGCAGTAGCTATTTGTGACGAAGTTACTTTTGTAGTGCAGCTAGCATGTAGAAAAGTGCCAGATACGTTTATAAGCCGGCAATTAGATTGTCTATTAAAGATGGAGCAGTACTTTACTTTTATCTACTTACGTTCTTCTAAAGTATGAGGAATAGGGAAAATACTGAAACTGAGCAGGATTATTGTTCAGAACTTTTATTAAGACAGTGGGTTTAATTGTTAAAATACAGATAAATCTTGTCACTGAAAACTAGTGTAGCTATCTCCCTGTAGCCTTCAACATAACGCGGTCTGAGTCAAAATGAAACAGTTGAGAAAATATAGAATAACTTTAAAATTAGATTTTTTTTCCTTCAGCTGGGAAAATGCAAAACCAGTGTGGAAAGGACCGTAGCATCTAACGTGAGGATAAATATAACAGCAGCTGCTTGCCTGTGTGTTTGCAGGGTATGTCCCTGCTACAAATCACAGTTCAACAGCATACGAGGAACGTACGTGGTTTTTGTTTAGGCAGTCATCTAGAAGCTTGAACAGCCCATTTCACCCTTTATTCCATATGGAAAAAATTATTTCAGGAAGAAAAGGGATACTAATAACTTACCTGGAAAAGAACTTGAGTTCTATTATAGATACAGCTCTTAGTAACTTTTTCCTAGGTTGTTAAATAAAAATTAAAAGTGAGTGGAATGCAGATCATCTCAATGTGGGATTTTAGCTGGAAGAATTAGGGTGGAAGCAATACTTGCCAGTTTGTAGTTTAAAATTCAGTGTATTTTAACTATAAAGCAGGTGGGAATACTCAAGTTTACCTACTAATCCAGTAGCCAGAGAAGTGTACGTTGGCTCCAGAGGTATAATGGCAAAGAACTTGTTATAAAATAAATAGTCGTGAAGCACTGTATCTACTAAACTGTATAAGATCCACCTGAAAATGTAAAATAAATGAAGAAAATTTCCAATGTGCTTCAATTCAAATTTCCATTTTTCCTAGCAAAATTGATCTACTGAATACAAAACTGCCCTTTTCATTTTAATAGCTGACAGCCCCACATACAGAATACGCGAGAGAGAATTGCTGGTAACATAAGAGATATTATTCTGATGGCCTTTTCTTTCCAAGTTAAAACTTACCATCTTTTTCAAAACAACCACCACTTCTAATATATGAATAACTACCTACCTGATATAGTAATTATAGAAGCACACAGTTGCAGCAACACTTTTGGAGACAGGAAAGTATCTTGTGCATACACGATCTAAGGGAAATTTTTTTTTTCTAGTTGAAATGTTGAAATACTTAAACTACAGCATCTGTGGTTTGAGGTTCCTGGAAAGAGATTATGGGAAGCTACCGATACAATTAACATACCGCCATCAGGAATATGCTTGATGATAAGAGCCTACTGTTTAACGCTCGGTAAGAGCTCCGAGTTTGAAGGGTCAGTCAAATATAGCTAGTAGGATTTGTCCTTTTTAAAAATCTTTTAAGAAATTAATAAGTGCGGAGAGAAAGATCCCTCAGATAGAAAAAGTTACCTATTTTTAGACCATCATTTTTACTGCTGCACACCATGCTCAACTCCAAATATAATAGTGCTAAGCAACTCGCCCTCTTCCTCTCTGGAAAAAAAACCACTGGATAAGCTCACAGCACCTTTTTGCTCGGAGTCGCAAAGGTAAGAAGTCATAGATTACTGTTACACTGTGCTGGCCGTAGAGCCGCAGTTCTTAATCCCATTTCTTAAGCTTAGCATCACACCTTTCTTAAATTTTTATATAAAAACCTATGATAGCTTTATATGTGTATATATATGTATATATAAACCTATGCTAGGTATTCAGACACGTGCTGGATTGCCTTACTGTCGAAGCTGTCTATCTGTTCTGTCGGTAGGAGCTGCTAACACGAAAGCATGAGGAAGTGGGGAGATGATTAACTGTAACAGCTGTAAAACTCAGCCAGTCACTCCCTGCTGCATTTTGAGGTACCATGGTCAGGAGCGTATTTTCTGCTTGGAGCTGCAAGAAAGACAACATCCATCCAGCGTGAGTTTCAATAAAATGAGACAGAGCAGTTAAACACCAGAACATAACGGTATAGCTAATTCTCCCTTTATTATGATGTTCTCACTCTAGTGGTGTAGAACACTTCCTCCACTAAAACTCTGCTTATGTGTTTGTTCAGTCCTAGTAAGAGAAAGGTGCTGTTCCCCTGGCATACCTCAGCCAAGTTGCAGTGATACACGTTTCCCTGCAGAGCCTTGTTCACTCGCTATAGCCTTCTTTTATAAGACATCTCGCCAGGGCTGGGATGTTTTTCCATTCTTGCTGTTGAACTTCGGAAAGTTTGCTGTGAAATAATAGAATAAAATGCAAAAAGGTACAGTAGGCCACGATGCAGGTGCAAGATAATTCAACTTGAATAGTCAAATTTGAATCAATAATAAAAAAAAATATTGCCACACTATGCACCACAAATGTAGCCTGCTGATATTTTACATTTAAAAAAAAAAAAAATCTGCTAGTAAATGTAATGTTGAGCCTCAGTACAGTATGTGAAAATAATACTTCAAAACATAAAGATAGCATAAGATAGAAAAGTGCTTTTAAGCAGTAGATCTCAACAGGATTCATGAAGAACTTGAGTCTCACGGGGTTCCCCGCATAGAAAAGTTACAGCGTGGAATTTGGGCATGCTCAAAGTTACCCAGAAGCTGAATGGCAGAACAAGGAGTAGGATCTGATGCAATCACAGCAGCATCCTACAAGCACGGAGATGCCAATTAATAAAAAAAAAAACCTAACTAAAAAAAAACCCCAACATAACAGAAGCCCCACCAACTGGAAAACCTATAACTGAGTGAGAAGAATTGTTATTTCCACAAATGCACAAATACTAGCATTTCTTTTTAATGTTCATGTGTTTAACTGCAGTCTCTTAACTGATCAGAATAAATAGTTTGCCTGGATTTACAGCATCAATTTCAAAATTGATGCTTAAGGGCCGGCTTAGTAACCTTTACATGATCTACTACCCAGTGTGTTTTTTCATAGTGCCTCACGTGCCGCTGTGGCTTCCAATACCTCATGCCCCTTGCCTGACTTCTCACTGCTTGGGTTTCACTTTTTTGTTGCACAGAAAATTTTGATCAGCAGCGACAGTACCAGATGTGTTTGGTTAGTGGAACAAAAAAAAAAAAAGCTGATTGCTTCCCAATTATGAGCAGAGTAACTTTAGAGATCTCAGGAGTTTTAAAATCAATGGTATCAAATTGCAGTAACTACTGTTTCCACCTAAGATGAAAATGCTGCCTTTTAACTCTTACCTTTTATAGCACTAGGGAACAATATAAAATCACAGAATCACAGTCATGTTAATTAAATAGTTCCGGATGATCTGTGTGTGAAACTTCTGAAACCTGGTACAAATATATAATCCTTTACTGCTCTTTTAAGCAACTACCTGCAATATCAGTCACTGGTAAAGCTTTTCACTAATATTACGGTCAATGGCTTGAAGAAATCTATGACTAAATTTCAGTTGCTTTTGAATCAGGTAAGAAGTTGCTTTAGCTTTTAGCTAGATGATAGTTATATAAAAATATTCAGCAGTTACAGAAACTGCATCAAAAACATGTATCTCATATGATGGCATAATCTGCACATTCTCAATAAAGCCTGAGGCTGAAGTAATTGGATACAGAAGGTGAATACTTTTCCAGAATTGACTGAAAATATGAAAATTTTTACATCTAAAAAATACACAGAAGTTAGCTGTCATTTATAATATAATACGAAAACGTCTATTTTGTAGATAACGTTCCATTCCTAATAAAGAAACTCAAAGAATCCTTTAATGTTGTTTTTAACCAACCTCCTCCTGCATAAGGTTCTGAAAGGAACAAATACTTAAAAAGTTCAACACCGAGTGCTCTCTGAGCTTTGCCAGCACAAAGCTGTCAGTAAATAGCGATACCCTTCAGAAGAGAACACCAAAACGGGAGGTTCGCAGTGCTCAGAGCCTCCCAGGGTTTCCCCCCCCACTGCTGTTCTTGTCACAGCAACGGAGACTGGCCCTCCCTGAGTACTCGTGCTCTTCCTCAACCTCCAAATACTTTACAAGTGGTCAGTTACCTCCTCCTCTTTGCTCTGTAGCAGGTAAGTGGAAATGTCTGGGGGGAAACTTCAGTGCCTTCTGGTTCTAGGACTGCTGAGAACCCCTTAGGTGCCCAGAAAACTGGATGCAGTGTAGAAGTAGGACAGGATGTCGATTTGGCTGCTCCAGAAAGATTTAATTTTGGTAATTATCCATGAGGATGTCCATGTTGATGTTTTGGGTTTTTTCCCTGGACTTCCCTAAGAGAATGCTTTCAAAATAGATAAATAAACAAGATTCAGTTTCTTTCTGAGGACGTTTTAAGAAACAAAATTACAAGATAAAATCCAGAAATCAGGAAAACAAACAAACAAACAAACCTGACAAATACTACTTCAGCTATTTTTTTTTAAATTACTGCCTCACACGATGTTTCTTGCAATTCTTCCTGAGGAAACTTCTTACAAAGCCTACACTGATGAGCCCCAGAACTGAATTGATGGATAAAGTTCCTGTGGAAGGAGGGTTCATGTTTTCAAAGTTAAATGCACAGCAAAATATAATTACTAATTTTTTTTTGGTACTGTAATTTGATTTTTTGAGAAAAACCTGTATTGGTGAGTTTTTCACATAGTACTAACTTCTATCTCACCTTGCAGATAGAGCAAACCCTTAAGAGTGAATACACTGAGTATTTGTCACATAGTCTGCATAGGAACACAGTTTTAGTTTGCCAGAATTTTTAATTAGACTTCAATTACTTGATTTCTAGTATCACATACAAGTTTAGGCATTTCCCATATATCATTTAAATATAGGATAATTAAGATATGAAAAATAAATTTTCACTTGCTCAAACTGTGGACTTAAGGCCTGAAAAGGCAAAGGCACACTTGCTGTTTCTGCTGCAACATCATCTGTAAAACTCTTGAACTCAAACACAGGCAGCAAAAAGAGGATTACGATATTAAAAAAAAAAAAAGTGGAACTGACCCTTTAAGTAACAGCAACTATGACAAGAGTCTACTGAAGGGATTATGTGGTATCACAGCTTCTAAATTCTACCTCGTGTTTCAGGGCTTTGGGAGGAGGGAGGGAACTACATCAGACCAAATAAAGATCAGTGTTCAGGCAGACTGAGTAAAACCAAGTAATCAGCTTAAGTAAAACATTTGTTTCTAGCTAACAAGCTCAGTGCCACAAATTACTTTCTCTAAATGAGTTGACTATTCTTCCACTTAAATATTGCCTGTCTTTGATTTTCCTTTGAAATTTGCTGCAAATGCAGAGGTACTTGCTCTGATGTATTTCCTAGGAATCTTATTCTTTTGTGCACGGCCAAAGCTTGTGTATCAGCTGCCCTAAAAAGTTTTGGGAAAAAGGTAAAAAAAGGAAAAACATCAGTTGTGCTTCACCTAAATGAAGTTTGGACTCAATGCAAAAAATTACGTTGACTGAATTATGTTTGTCTCTTTGCCAGCTAAGTACTAACACCGTAACCAAACTTCATTCCAGTCCACTTTAAATTTAAATACGCATACAGTCCTCCACTCAGTTTTTTATTTTAGCCTTCAAGATTGAAGGGATTTGAAGCTACTTGCCAGAGTTCGTGAATATAAAGGTTCTGTAATGTGACGGACAGCAATTCTCTCATCAGGGTCATATTTTATAGGAGAGAGAAGCCTTTGGGAGGCAACTTGTGCACAAGAGGAGGTATTCCTTTTCCTTTTTTAAAGGAGAAATCAAAACTTGCAATTCTTGACCTGCATTAAGCAAGCTGAGAACAGTTATTCATGCATCTTAAAAGAAAATTACACTTTACTGTAAAAAAAGATTCTCATCTGATATAAGTAATCATTCACTAGGGACAAGTGAGTAATACTTGGAAAATAATGTTTTCTTTTCTAACCCTAATGTCATTGGCCTTAAGGATCCCATGGAAATAAAAGGCCACGTAAGACTGATAAAGGTTCAGATTTCCTCTGCTCTGCCTACGAGGATCATGAATGCGTGACCGTCTCGGGAGGAGGCGATACAAGACACTGCTCTTTGGTCAGCAGCCATCACAACAGAATTGGATTTTTGTGGTGGTCCCTGAGCAGAAATTGCACACAGTAATACAGTTACATTGTGGATATTTAAACAGAAAAATAACTATGGGAGTGCGTACTTACTGCTTGAACTTGTTGAGAGTTTTGTTAGCAGGAGCACCTCTAACCTCATGGACTTTTGAGATTTGGTCCAGCTCATTAGATCCAGGAAAGAGAAGCTAAAAGCTGCAAGGGAAGAGATCGTATTAGTATTAAGAAAGACATAAACTAGTTTAAGTAGCATAGCTGCCATTTCAGTTAAACATTTTTCATTTACAAGGAAGATACATTTTAGAATTATTCATCTGGGACAGTTTAACACCAACCAACAACTGAAGGGGTAACATGTGAGCAGCAGATCAATGCAACTGCATGTTTGGACAAAAGAGTAGTTTGTGTTATTACACAGAAACCTGTGGTTGCCCTCTCCTGACAGGTTTGGGGTAAAATAGGTGAAGAGAACATCCTTGCTGGGGAAAGGCAATGGATACGGGATTGTGTTTTCTCCTAGTTAAGTGGCAGATCCCAGGATTCAATATGTTTTCCTCATTTTAGGACCACAGGGTTAAGCAGTCCCTCTTGCTGTGTATGCACAGAGAAATATAGAAGAAACTTCCTAACAGGTTCTTTGCAAGCAGCAATACTGGAAAGATTGTAAATGGAACTGCATTCCTGAGCTTGATCCTCAGTTAATATAAAACTAGCATAGAGACCTTGAAAACATCGCTATCACAGTAGAACAATCTGACTTAGCAATTTAGGTCCACTGACATTTGTTTCTTGCACATGTTGCTTTTTTCCGTATTAGCAGAACATTTCCTTGGGCGTATAATTTAAGAAACACTCCAGCAGCACTAGATTCTTGAAAGTAAACCCCTCAGCCCTCTTTGTAGACAGAGGAAATTTCTTGTAACTATTTGCAAGTTCAATCTCACAGCTGTTGTGCAGCTGTATCAAGAGAAGCAGTTGGGAGGGGCTTTTGTATGAACTGCAAAAACGTGCTGTCCCTAAATGTGAAACTAACAGAGTGAAGAACTGTGCAATCCACCAAAACATATACTCCAGGAACTATGACTTATAAGGAACAGAAAGAAGGGAGAGCAAGATTTCAATGATAAGCATGGCTGAGTAAAACACTAAAAATTCTTACACCGTGTGGTGTAAAGCGTGAAGGTTTACACAAACGTTCAACAGCAAAAACTTCAAGATGCACTTCAAAAGGAATAAACCTGTCCATGACTTCCTTTAGCTTCGCAAGACTGTATCTTTTTTAATTCAGTAATTTCCAATAAACATCCCTCATTTCTCTGTGAACACATCTGTGAGGTCGCTGAAAATGGTTGCAGGGATTGCGAAGAATGACATTTGTTACATTAAGCTAAAATTATGAGAAAATATCTTTAAGGTTTTTTGCCCTATGAAAACTTAAGTTTGCAGCTTTTAATTTTCTTGCCAAACTTCAAAGGCCCCCTGACTCAAACTGAAAAGGAAAAACATGGCATTTTTAAAGCTTTTGGTCCCAATTTACTTTGCAAGAGAACTGCTGCATTTGGGATTTTTCTGTTAACAGTTTTCTGACCTAAGTAGAACTGTTTCTACAAGTTAGCAGGGAAAGCATAGGGGTTGTCATTTAATGTGATGGTGATGGCAGCAGCTGCACTTACCATGTGGAGGAGGAGGAAAGAAGCAAAGCAAATGTTACCACTCCTGGTTGCGGATCAGAGACAGCAGTGTAGGAGGAGAATAAAGAACTGCTGCTGTTGCTAGGGCTCAAAGATATTGGAGGACTACTCACAGTGGTTATTTTTCCTTTTTTCTTGAAGACCAGTGACAAATATTTTGAGTTACGGCCTCACTGTCATCAAAAAGCTTGAAGGACTTTAATTCAGGCTTTCCTGAGCTATTCCTTCATTAGAATCCAACTTCAAAATATTCCAGGACATAAGGTCCTGGCACAAGGGTCTTAGACACACACTATTTTAAATCAAAGTAGTAAATCATTTTTTATAATCTCCTCTGGTTTTGCAGAATAGTAAGTCAACAAAAGAGGGAAAAAATTTACCATCAAGTATATTAACAAGGTTGAGGATAGTTAGTGATGCTTATGAGATGAAATGAGCCATACTCTATACAGACATAAAGCATCGAGAAAATACATTTGTACTAAACTCAGATATGAAGCCAATGGAGAAAAAAAAAACCAACAAAACCCACAAGAAAACAACCAACTGTTAAAAAATGTTATTTTCTTTGTAAATATTTTTTTGTCGGTACTATGTTCTCTTGAACACCCCGCTGCTTTATTACTAACCTGCCATCGGGTGAAGAGAGTGCCAGACCCGACAGCATTACCGCCTTGTGAACCTGGCAGGCTAACCACAGAGGCACCTTCCACAAAAAAGAATGGAAACAAAGATCGTATTACTCATGCTACGTGCTCCTTATTTGAGTTCTTTACCTTTGATTTGCCTGATTAATAATCAAAAGGCCTCCACTGAACACTGTACCTTGTGATTTTGTAGAAAACACAGCCAGTGCTCCACACACTAATTCTGTAACTACAGCAGCCATTTGTAAGTCAGCATTCAGGTGCTCCAGACCGGTGTGTGGAGACGTATTCCACATGTGGCTGCTTAGAACAGATATTCCTACTAGATCCAAAAGCTCCGAAACTCAGCGTATTCTACTGCAAAAATAAAGTATTTTGACAAATTGGAAACACTGAAATACTCCAGCAAAGATTTTCCTGAAATGTGTGAAGTAGTCATCACAGAACAAACGACAGATTAAGAATAACCTTTCAGAAATCCCAGGGGTAGTATTATAGCAGTAAAACTGCATTTAAATTGCAAGTAGCCCCAGGCTTGAAGATAACTGTGTGCCACAGTGGGTGCAAAGGCTCTTCTGTACATCATTAAAAGAAAAACCTAAGAGTTAACTGAAAAGCATATGGACTATTACTGAGGGGAAGGCTGCTAAATAGGACATCTGGATTAAGTTATTAAGAGTTCTTGTCTCCAGCAGTGATGTAAGAGGTGGCTTTGGCTTCTCTTTGTAACAGCTTCTTGTGGACGCTTCTGAGACTTAGAAGAGAAATTTAACTCCAGAAAATAAAATTTCATTAACTGAATTTTGAAATCCTTGCTTTTCAGACATTAGAGAAATAATATTCTGAAACTGTCAGGAGAATAGATTTCAAAGAAGAAATCTTCTGAAAGCTAATATATTCTGCTTGCTTTCGAATGAATAACTTCCACTAAAGGTAGGAGTTGAATGTAGAAAGAAAGAACTGCAGAACTGAACCCCGTCACTTGTTTCTAGGTTAACACAGGAAGGAAAATATACATTAACAGACGATAACGAACAGCTTTTTAGATTGGAGTGAACACATGCAGGCTGGAATGCATCTGATTCGTTTCAGGTTTTAGCCAATACCAAACTTGCTTGTTCATTCCTCTAGATCAGGAACACAGATGTAACTGCCTATATATTTTTTTAAAAAATGTACTTTTATTCATGAAGAAACATCATCTTCTCAGAGTAAAGAGAAAAATACCAATATACTTCACTTTCAGTTAAATATTATCACATAAAATTAATTACCTTTAATAACGTTTTCTGGTTTCACCTCTCTCTGAAATACCCCATTTCTGTACCAATACAAAAACAACAGAGAGTTCAGTAAAAAGATAAATACTATCAGTGCTTCCAGTTATTTGCAAAAGATACTTAAAGAAACTAACACTTTATGAAAACTTATCAACAGCACAGTAGAAAAAAAATTTAAAAAAATTGAACTTTGCCACCAGGGTGAGACAGCAGCTACAAGTATGGGATTGGGGAAAAGGCAAGTGCAGGAAGGGGAGGTCACATGTGCTGAACCACATCTCTTACCTGTCTATGTAATTGAGAGATTTGCATAACTGGTACATGTACTTCTTCATTTTTTTTCCTTTCAGGTAATGGTTTTATCCTTCCTAGAACTAAACTGCAAGTTGTACATGTCCTTTTTAGCAAACAACACAGTACAAAAAAATTACTCTTCAGCTGCCAATAGTGCACTGACAGTACCTTTCTCAATTATACTATTTCTGTCACTTATAGCTACCTTTATAAGCCATTTTCCACTCAACTTCAGACATAATTTAGATTTCAGTATGCACCAGAATAGCTCAGTAACAACTGCCAGTTCAATAGTCTGTAATCTGCCTTAGCTTTTACTGCATGTATCTGTTTCCTCAAGTTCTAACTGCAATATTTCATTTCTAAACTTCTAATTCCCTCTCTAAACAAAGTCGCTGTCCTTAAGGTTCAAGGCTCATATCAATCACCTCATATTACAGCAGTTTAAAAGACCATGATTCACACTGAACTTGAAAATTAAAGGTTAACCTATGCAGTTTAGCTTGCTATTGCCCTTGTGCAATAACGACAGTTATAAACCGTACCTATGTTTCAGAACCATTCCGTAACTACTCAGCTTTTTTCTTTTACAGGCCCCCAAAGGCCTTTTAATCTTGCCGTAATGCCTTTATGTAATGCTGCAATGTCATCAATGGAGGGAGAAATGATCACATTTTCACAAAACAAAGCAGGTACTGCTCTGCCTGCTGACAGCAGTACGAGTAATTGGCTGGGAGGCAGAGGAGGGAGATTACCAGGACAGTAACTCCTTGAGGCTGCAAGGCCATGCAGATGGCAGGACTCTGTTCCTCACGGATTGCAGGACTCCTCCAGGCAGTGACGGGATTCGGTAATAAAGCACTTGAAACCACTTCCATCGGGAACTGCAGGAATATTACCCCAGTGGAGATAAATGGCAGTTTCAACATCAGGATTTTTGTCATTTAGAGTAGCAAAGATTTTATGAAACACAGTTATTTGAGCCAACTCTAATTGTTAGTAGTATTTAAAAAATCAGGCCTTCATAAAAAGAAGTCACGTTCAATAGTTTTTTCATTACAGGTCATCAGTAAAATCTGGAGCAGATGCTCTTCTACTCCCAGATTTATCGTTAGAGAAACTTCAGCTGGGAGTAATGATGAAACAAATCATAAGGCGGCAGCACTTGAGGCTACAATTTCTTTTTCCTGAGGCATCTTCCCTAAGCCGTATTCTTTTCATCGCTTTAAATGACCAAAACGTTCTTGATCAAACAAAAGGCAAGGCTGTTTCTCAGGGATTAAATAACTTGTGACGCTGCTATAAATTAAAAGCAAGAGTATTATGACTTTGCATAAAGACAAATAGCCTTGCCCTGATTCAAGTAACATGAATTTGCTTTAAGCAAAAAACTAGAAGTATCAACTTTCCACATCAGTAGCGTTCCAGTGAGCTGTTCTCCTAATTACAGAAGTGCCTTCATACATCTTGTTAAATTAGAAATTTTCAGTCACTCTGAAACTCTGCTTCAAGTTTTTCTTCATTACAAAATTTCATACAAACCATCCTTCCCTCTAAAAGTTTCTAACACAGAGTTTTAAAGTTGTTCTGCACCTGCATTAAGCTTAATTTTGCAAGATTCAGAGTAATCAGAAAATGACAAGCATTTGCATTACTATATAGAAATTTACAAAAGACTACAAATCATCTGGAATGCAACTACTTTTGCACACTCTGAAAACTTTTGTGACAGAGCATCTCTAATGAACACAATTTAATTGTTCTACAGATGCACTCCTTCAAATCACAAAGCAGAAGATGTAAAAGGAGCTGCAGATATCTAGACAACCTCACCTGATAAATATTCTGGCTGTAGAACAAAGATCAATTTTCCAGCTGAATTACGTACTTGGAATTTTTACCATATTTATTGTTTGAAATGACTGGCAGGTTACATTTCTTGACTTTGCAATAAACAACACAGTTGTCTGGGGGAGAAAACAAATAAAAAACTATTTTTGCCTCAGGGGAAATTGTGGTGTTGACACTTCTACTTTGAAACTTCAAAATAAGTTTCTGAAAAATGCAGAACACAAATGAAACACCTCAATACCTCAAAATATCGAAATACTTTTTAAACAATACATTATAACCTCTACAGGAATCTGTTGTTCATTTTCGCATTTTATTCTATGATTTGACAAGCTTCATGAGCTCCACCTTGTAGAAGGTGAAAAAAAAAGACATTGTGTCACGGGAAACAAGTCCAGACACAAAATCCAGACCATAAAGAAGAATCAGCAAGGTACAGCAGTTCGGGCAGACCAAAGATGAATGGTTAGATAACTAACCCTAACCACAGCATTTCAGATTACAACTGAACACAGATTTCATTTTGAAGTGATTCACCATGCCATAAAAAGGAGGTTTATTTTAATTAAGTGGCAGGAAAACAATCTTCTTTTAGAACACTTGGATTTGATGAAAAATGTATTTTAAAATTAAAAAAACATAGCAGAATATACTGAAACTATTAAACTAATTTTCATCTGTATACAATGCTTAATATAGCAGGCTTTTTCAAATGAAAATAATGAGAGAAACACAGAAATGTAACCAAATGAAAGCAAATCCTGAGGTAAAAAAAAAAGGCAGTTAAAGAACAAACCTAAACATTCTGATTTTTTCTCAACAGAAGTATATTATCATTCCTAGAGGGAGAAGATGCAGGATTGTTTTAAATGCACGGGACTAACTTGCTATCCAATAAGGACTCTTGCCTGTATGCTATTACTCCGACTTCACAATTTAACAAATTTATCCTGCAAAAAATAAAAAAAAGCCTCATTAAAACCAGCAACTATTAATGTCTGCTTCAGTGATCAGCAAACGGCTCTGTTTTAACCTCTAATTCTTATCTAGGTCAGGAACAGGGTTACGTCTTGTGTTAGAAATCTGAATACTCAGTGTCACAAACAATGTTTGGGAGCAAGATTATATCTGTTCTATTACACTGAATGACAGTTGTGTGCTCAGTCATTTAAATCAATCTCCCAACTGTTAAGACATTACAAATTTTCAATTATTAAAAAAATAAATCTCTTTTAATATTGAATTACAAGTAAGTGCCCCTTCATTTGCTGTATCCAACCACTTTGGTGTCTATATGAGATCTGGTTTTTTGTAGGAACTCTTCCTTAAGCTTTATAGTCTCCCATCTGCTTTGGCAAACAGCTCCAGATATAAAACCTGGAAATCATTATTCCTTGATTCAGTAGTTTTTGAAACAAATGGGAGTAATTTTCTTGTTATATCATTACAGTCCTGACCTTACAAAGAACCTGTTTGAATTGTACTTTTTGTTACATACAGCAATTATTCTATGTTTTGCAGTCAAGGTTGTTTCCCTGTTTTCATGTAAGGTTTTACGGCAGAAATAGATGGACATTGACCCAATTCATTAGAAACCTTCTGCATGCATCCGTGCCTTAAACAAGTGGGTATATTGCACTGAAAGGAAATAAATAATAAAGCAGTACGGTACAAATATTCCCTCTGAATTTCATAATATTTAATTCTCAACAACCAAGTGAAAAATAATTCATTCCAGTTCGTGATCTATACAAGCAGGGTTAGTATCTTTCTTAAGCATATGCCTTTTATCAGCTCACGAATATTCATGTCTGTAAGATCACATATCAGTGGGAAGCAAATTTTTTATCACTGAAGAAACAAATAGACTTTAAGCCAGAAATGTTGGTTTGTACACAATGTAGAAAAAAAAGCACTTAGTTTAACCAATATTAAAATGGACATATTAATTTTTAATTGATACTTTCTCACAGAAGTTTTTCAACTTAGGGTCCAAGGAATCATGGTTTTAGTTTATACTATCCAAAGTGTCTATTGCAAAAGTTAACTGATTTACTCCATAAAGTTATTGGAAGGCTTGTTTTCTGGGCACACCACACTGTTCAGTAAATTAACTGACACGATCTTAACAATAAAAGATAGGTAAGCCCTTATGCCATATATGAAAATACTTTCGTTAGATTGCCAGTAGTGTTCTATTGTATAGAAATTCCTTATCTGACTGGAATCTGTGTTTTGCTGACAATGGCAGTTTTAAGTATTGTCATGATACGATGATACATCTGACACTTTATTTTCCATTTCACTGCCCCACAGAGGCAGATGTCTTTAGGTCTCCAGTTTTTCTTATAATTGCATTAAAGTACCTCCCACTCTGCAATGTTCCATTAACCAGACAGCAAAAGGTTGAGGGTACAATCTGCAATTTGGTTTGCAGACAGACTGTGAGCAAGCCAGGCGAGCTGGCTGGCCATCTGGGTTACACTTCGTTAACAACACAGCAGCTGAAGCTGAGAATTCCAGAAGCTAAGCTGCTGACGCGATTACCAGCTTTCTATGTATTTGTAGAAAACGAGCCTGTCAATAACAGCACGGTACTAGAGCCTTAAGCAGAGGAATAAGACAGCCTGAAGAGCAAGAAAAAAATATCGTACACCAGTCAAGTGCTGGATCAAGTATTTGAGTAATGAAGAATATGTCTGCTGTTGCTGTAACACACAGTAACAGAGTAAATACTGTCATAAAACCCGATCTCTTTGTGAGACAGAACATGTCCCCAGAAAGACACTTCAGTGCCTAATGAGGCTAAGGAACCCAACTTCATCAGCAATTGATCTCTTTCCAAATTCATAGCTCAGCTGCGGCCTAATTCAGAGGTTTAAACTTCAATCGTTTGCAAAGGGGTGTCTGTAAAGTTGCCTACGAAATGATACTGCAAAATAGTTGCTTGGATCCCTAGTTCAAACTGACAAGTCAAACCAAGATCCTTGAAGTACCAGAGCCTGTTCCAACAGATAACTTTGGAGTGCGTTACCAAAATATTGTCTCCGTAGATATGATGTTGAGCAGGTAAAGCACTCATCGGATATGGAACATGGGTTGAAATCACCAGCAAGTATTACATTTTATGATATGAAGTTTAGCTATCCTTAAAATATACCTAGTCTGCAATTTTAATACTGATGTCGAAATATTTTTGGTCTGTTGCAAAAGAGCCAGAGAAAGTGAGAGCTACATAAAATTTTCTTAACAAAAAAAGCCATGAAGATTTCAAATTTGACAAATCTGTTTTTTTTTTTCTTTCCGTCAGAATAAAAAGCTGGTTAAGTGCCTACAGGTTGACTCTAGACCAAAAAGTTACTGAGTATCATTCAAATAGAGAAATAAAGAAGAAAGAAATGAATGTACCATACTTAGAAAACAACTTCATGTAACATAAAGATATTAGGATACAGACTCAGCCTTCTAGTGTTTGTATTTCTCTCAGATCATTTACATGTTCCATATTAAAGTTGATTTAAAAAGAAAAGAGGTAGACTGACTTGCAATCAAGGACTGGATTAAAATTGTTTCTCTTCCCTACCATGAGACTGCCAGAATCTACTCCACTTTAGTCCACAATTGAACTGTCAAATGCAGGACGTGATAAATTGTTTGCCTGCTTTGATTTTTGTAGATCAAATCGGGAGAGTGGCCTTATTCCTTCTTGCAGTCTACAGCAGCTGGACTGACCCAAACAAGATGAGTGTAACGTATTGTGCTCCAGACATCAGTTACCATGCTAAGGAGCTATCTGGGAGGAATTTTGTGTTGCATACACAATACATGTATGATACTGTTTATTCTGCGCTGGTGTAGTGTACATTCCAACCATTGCTCAACGTGGTGCTGAAAAGTGACCATCTAGCCTTGCCAAATTTAACATCTAAAATTAAGTTTTCGTGGTAATCTCTTATATGAAAACTAGACATTGTCCAACTATTGTTTAATTATTATGTTGCATTCCTAGACTTCAATAAACAACAAACGGTCATGCTACAGAAACTCTAGGCAAGAAGCAGGAAACAAAGAGCTTTGCACACTACTGGATCAGAACAGGACACACGCCCTTTCACAGTCAGACTTAAAGCTAAACACCAAAACAATATTTTATAGTTTGAAACTAGCAGAAGTACCTTCTATGGGCAAGTTCTGTTTAAAACACTGATAACTTCCTATAGGAGATCATTTCATCAAAATAATTTGTCAGTCAATTTTGTATTAAAGGGTTAAAGGCCTCAAATACTTTTTAAAACAAGGTACATGAAAAAAAGGGAGTCTGCTTGTTGTGCCCTACTGTTATGTCCTGCCAGTGACCTGCATGCCACCTGCCTTCATACACTTAAGCCGTTAGTTTAAATACTCTTTTCTTCATAAATTGAACAATTTGGTCAGTTGTAGGTAACATATAAGCAAACCAACAGTTCTGTAACAACACAGGAGAGAATCAGAAGCCACAGTACTTGAAGATACTTGACTTGTTTCTTTTTTTTTTTAATTTGGTCTTTGAAGGTCTTTGTTATATTGTGGGACCTCACCTACGAGCAAAACACCCCATTTCACTTTGTGTGTACAAATGTGTCATGTCCATTGATTTCACTAGGAACTTAAATATATTAAGGGAGAATACAAAGTCAGTGACCTGAAAGGCACTGTTTGAAACACGTATTTGGAGAGGGATGTCAAGTATATGTTCACTTCCATACAGCCCTCTCCTCTATTTTCCTGACTGATAAAAGCACCTATTTTGTGACTCTACGGTGTCTTCCTGATGGATGTAATTAAATATAAATGCAAATATGAAGTAGAATTAATGCTATACATGGACTACGGCTAAATACAGTGTTTTTAACTTGCACTAAAACACTATTTAAAGTAAGAGAAAAAAAGTGTTGTCCGGGGGAAGACTGACACATTTCCTCCTCCTAAAAAAAAGGCACAAATCAACTCTTACGTCCTCATTCTTCTTGTTTCACCCTCAACCCACTGGCCAGGCAGCCTTCAGTACAGTTGGTGACATCAGTTAGAGAACTCAAGGAAATAACCTCAGGGCCAAATGGGAAGGCCCTGCATAAACACCAGCCGAGTTCCCTTTCTGTACTACATGCAAACCTTTTTAATGCACGTGTATTCAAAAAACTTCACTTAATCTTAACTTTCTATTTCCCCAATGAATTTAAATAAGATTTTCTGTAGTACTATGGTTAATTATGCGTACCTTTCAAAATGTTGCTTCATACGTTTGTGTGCACTCCTAAGACTCAGCATCTTCAGAGTATCAGAAAATGTTCCCTCTCCTATCTTACCAACTGCTTCATACTCTAAAAACCAAAAATATATTGTTTCAACATGCTTTAAATAGAAATTGTTGTAAAGACTGCCTATCAAGACCATGCTTGATTAGTTAAATTCTGACTAACTGAAACAAATAAAAGGGGGGTTTGTTAATGCTTAAGGTATTTATATATACTGTACAATAAACTACTACCTCCTTGCTCAGAGACATGATACCTCCACACACAGCACTACATACCTTTTTTCTGCTGCAGCACATTAGCAACTCATACCCGAACTTATTATTTAGGGTTTTTTTCCACAAAAAAACCCTCTTTTATTTATATTGTAACGAGAACATAAAATTATCTTGAAATGCAAGTGTGACTCATCATTGTTCCAACATAGTGGGTTTGGTTGTTTTGGTGTTTGGGATTTTTCAGTGGCTTTTTTTTTCTTTTTTCTAAGCAAAGAAGTTGCTGATTTTAAAGCTTTACTCCTATATTAAATTCAGATACTAGTTTTGCACTAGGCCAAAAATAATGCTTGGCTTTAATAATGAAGGGCACCAAACAAAATGATGTGAAAATCAGTCCATTCTAGTTCTGCAGAATTTTAAGAGATGAAACAGATAACATAAGGATTATGACGAAAGGTAAATAAATACTAATTTCTGAGTCTTTTCCTAATTTCCTTCACAACTGACATTTCTTTTCTTTCCTCCTTTATTCTCCTTCAGCTTTGTGATTAACTGTTCCTTACTAATCCCACTGTCTGGTTCCCTTCACCCACTTTGTGTTCCTGTTTCCCTTTATTTTTAGCACCTACAGATTCTATCCTTGATAATTCTTTCAATAACTTCATCTGAGCAAAACCCATTTCCAGTTCGCTTTATGCTGCTGTTGCCCTTGACATAGTCTTATTATTTAAGAAAGATCCAATCCCAGTCATTTTGAGGGAGGCAGAGCAGATCTCTTTTATCTTATTCAACCCTTTATGGCAGTCAGAATGACTGTAGGAGTCTTAAGCTATCTCAACAGCAGTAAACTCAAGAAGGTGCAGTTCTCTGTATTAGTTACTGTGACAACAGTCCCTTGGTGTGGATTTGGCCTGTGACGACCACCACTGCTCCCTGAGGCACCTTCCCAGCCTGGGGTGAGGACTCCTTCTAAGGCCATTCCTAAAGCGGCTTCTGCCCTACTTCCTTGTTTTGGAAGATAAGAGAATTTAGTAGCATGTGGGCCATTTCATGCCAGTTGCTCTTCACGTCCAAGAAGATTTCCAGATATGTTTAATTTACAAGTATAAACACAACCTCACAGTGGGGAAAGCCTGCCAGGAAATTTTGCAGAGGGAAAAGTTACTTAGGCAGAGACATTCTAACACTGTCTTCCAACTAGCAATCAGTTTGTGTTGTCTTCACCACTTTTCTCCTCCCCAACTTTCACTCCTGTTTAAAAAAAAATATTAAAAAGTCTTTTGTTTGCTTGTGATAAAAATGTTTCTATTTTAATTAAGTATTAAATAATTATATTTTAAATATAAGCATTTTTATCACAATAAATATAAGCATGCTCCAATACAGCAGCAGCACTTCTGTGAGAATTATCAGTTGCTCTTCTCATTTTTATCACCAGCTGTTGGTCCTTATCCATCAGGCTGGACCATAAACTAATTAGGCCATCTAAATTGGAAAAATAGGAAAAAGCATTAGTCTGCTTAAAATCAAGTACACCATCTAACATGCTCTATATACGCAATTTTCACGTAGATCCATTTTAAAAGCAGAAATATCATCTGAAAATCATTCTGGGTAAAGGAGGCAATCTCTAACAGAGACTATGAAATAGGGAAGAGGCCATGAGACTCTTTCATTCATGTGGCTGATATTTGATAACTGGTCAATTAGTGCCCTAAGCAAGACGACCCCTGGGCTTTGGCGTTCATTAAGCGGCGACTGAGCAAGTAACATGCTTTGCCAGCAGAAACCACACTTTGCACCACCCTGCTACCCCCACCTGAAGTTTTAATTTCCTATCTAAAGACCTAAATATAAGATGGAGATCATAAATTCAGAATACTTAAATCCCACTCTTACACAATTCCAAAGTAAAAATGCCAATTGATTTTTTTGGTAGCTGCTGGTACTCTCCAATCACTCAGATACACACTGGCTGCGTTACGTGTTCATATAATGTTAGAGCCAGTCCCTGTGGCAAAAATACCCTCTGCAGCTAGATACAAAAAAAAAATTAAAAAATAGCTACCTTTGACCTACTCTTTGACTCTAATAAATGGCAATCCCGTATTCTTATTTTCTTAAACACAAATATTGATTCTCTTGTGTAAAAAAAAAAATCTAATTACATGGTCTGGAAAAAAGATCTTAGTGTCTATGGTATACCAGCCATAGGTGTTAATGGACCAAGGTACTCAGGCAGGGAAACACAGGGAACACATTATTGTACAATTTTACTTTTTAGATATTTAAAGAAGCCAGACAGTATGTGGTTATATACTTTGGTTTTGTTTATAATTTCCTTTATACGTGTATTTTGCTAGTACAAGAGAAGTTCAGATGACAGCAGAGGGCTCAACAGAACTTACTATTTTTTTTTAATTTTAAATTGAAGGTTCTAATAGTGTGAGAAGAGTTAATTCTTTACACACTTTAAAACATTCTTAGAGCACTAAAGGTTTTTTTCATGTGAGCTTGTAATGTTTGTTAGTTATTTTTTTTAAAACACAGTGCTACGTATATGAAATGAAAAACCCACACATGACAAAGAGAGATTCCCCCAGTGAAAAGAATAACAGCAAAGACCTGAATAATATCAACTGATTGAATAAACTGCAGAATCAGGAATGAAAACTGCATTATTTGAAATGCCTCTTTGATGCATAAAATCAATGTGTAAACTTTCAGCAACACAGGCCACTGAAGATGAGAACTTTTCTCCTAAGGAGAAAATGAGGACTACCATGTGACAATTTAGATATCGTTTAATGAAAAGCTGAAAGGAACTCAGACATTGTAAGAATAACAACATAAAAGTTTATATAGAGTAAGAGGAAATAAAATTTAGACTTCAAATGTACTAACACATTTTAATGCAAAATTTGAATGTGCATCTACAAACCAAGATTTCTGGTGATCCTTAAAAATCCACTTCAGCACATGATCCTTCAAAATACATAACTGAGCCTTCAAAAGTGACCAGGTAGGTGACTACAAACACACACTGAAAGAGAACAGTCAGGTCAAAGCATGACAACTTTAAGCTATGAAACTTGCTACAGCTATAAACCAAAACTAATTACCAGTCAGTTTCCCCGAATTTGTGGTACTCGAAGATGAAGAATGACAGAAATGTCAAAAATGTTATCAGCATTTTAAGATGGAATGTTTCGAGGATGAAATTAAATAAACAGTGGTTTAATTAGACTTGCATATAACATTAAAGAATAAAGACCTAATTGTCCCTTAGCTATTCTTTCACAGCTTCTATACAAGTTTCAGCACACATGGATGCTCAGGCTTAGAATGTTAGCAGAAATGCAGATAAAGGTTAGGAAAATGAGATGAAATCCTGTACAAATCAACAAAATAAGTAAAAGAGAGACTGCAGAAGTTATTTGTAAGAATAAGCTGAAGCAATCTGAACTAGTCTAACACTAAAAAAAGCGGCCATGAGAATGGCAGATAGATAATCATTCAAGAAAAAGACAGGTTAATGTGCAAGAGGCTGCCTACAGGATTCAGGAAATGAAGAGCAATGTAAATTAAAGTTATGAGCAAGTGATGGAATCCAAAGACTACACTTGTATTACTGTAGAGAGCACATGAAAATCAATCATCATTTGGCATTAAAGAATCCAAAGAAAAAATGACAGAAAAAATAGCACTAAAATAGTCACAACACGTTATTATAAAAGCCTTAAGCAGGTATATTTTTGCAAAAATGCCAAGATGCTGAGGAACGAAAAGCCATGACATTTAAATACATTGATGCACGTGAGAAGAGAGAAATAACAAAAAAAAAAAAATGAAGCAAGCAATAAGTTCAGCTTCAGCCACAGTCACAAGGCCACGGCGCATAATTATTGCATTGGGAAACACGCCAGACGTGCAGGGTGTGACATGGGACGGTTTGAAGAAGGGCGCTAAGTAATGGAAGGAGAGGCTGGCCGAGCAAAGAAGGAGAAAACAGACCGGCCGCTGCCTCAAGGAATGCGAGAGAGATTCATCAGCATCCCTCGGAGAGGAGGGCTGGCATGCAGGGGGAGACCAGCGTTCCCTGGTGCGGTCTCGCTAGGGAGCTTTAGGAGCCGGCAGCGGGCTGCGGCGACAGCGGC